>NW_003306917.1:0-3873 GCF_000142945.1 Phytophthora infestans T30-4
GTTGGCTTCGGAGCTGTTTGAATTAATGCAACGTTTTAACGCTTAAGTGCTCTTCCCAATTTATTAGGAACAGAGTCTTTAGAGGCCGGATTATTGCCCCGTTTTGTTTTTTTCTGTCAGTGAGGGCAGAGTTAGGGCGTTCGCAGCCAGAGGAGGCTGGCCGTCGGTTTACACAGAGGCAACGATCTTCTTCGACGACTTGCGCGCAATGTGCATCTCGGAGCCGTCAAACACCACCTTGAAGTGTCCGCCTCGGTTGATCTGAGGCACAGACAGCAGGTTCTTGTTCATGCTCGGCACGTAGAGAGCATCTTCGATCCGGTGCACTGCATTACTTAATGCGAACTCAACGAGTGGGAGCATCTGGCTCCAGCGTTTTGGCGCCTCAGCGCATACGCTTCGGAGGGGTATCCTCCACAACGCGATTCACGCGTTCAGTTTGACCATAGGTCTGCGGATGGGCCCGCTGTGAACATGTCCAAACGAGTGCCGAGCACTCTGAAGAGGGACGTCCAGAACTTCGCGGTGAAGCGCGGGTCTCGATCGGAGACAATTGCCTCAGCAAGCCATGTTGGCGAAAGACTCGGTCTAAAAACAGCAAAGCTGGTACCTTCACCATCAATGGTGTCCGGCACTGCCGCTAAATGAGCCATCTTGCTCAATCGGTCTACAAAGACCACTATACCTGTGTTTCCCGCCTTATCCTTGGGAAGGCCAAACACAAAGTCCATACTCATGGACTGCCAGCATCCCTTGGGGACAGGCAAACTCGCCAATGGCGCTGCCGTGCTCGGCGCGGACTTTGTCCGTTGACACGTCTCACACGTGCGTACATAGGTGCCGACCCACTTATACATCTTGGGCCACCAGTACATCGAGCTCACCGAGCCATAGGTCTTCTCCCGACCTAAGTGCCCGCCCACGGGCGTATCATGAACCTCATAGAGGATTCGATACTTTAGATCCTCATCATGAGGAACGACTACACGAGGGTTATCCTCAGCGTCGGTGCTGTAGTACAGCAGGCCGCCATCGAGTGAGTATCGATGCAGCCTCGCGCGTAAGCGCCCAGACAATTCCTTGTCAGAGTCTTTAAACTCTTCGCTCCCAAGAGCCCGTAGCAGCGCTACGCACATGTCGTCTTGTGCATACGCTCCGCGTATCAAGTCAGGCACTGACGACGTCACTGTCGTGACATGAGCTAACTCGTAGTCCGGCCTGCGCGAGAGTGCATCGGCCACTACATTAAGCCGCCCCGGCTTGTACTTCACCTCGAAGTTATACTCGGCAAAGAAGGAAAGCCATCTTGCCATTCTCTGAGAGAGATGAGGCGACTGTGTCGCAGTGCGTAACGACGCATGATCAGTAAAGATCACAAAAGCGCTTCTGCTTCCTAGCAGAGGTGGGTTCATGACTCACCAAAGCTCCACTAGGAGCAGGGTGCGACGCACCCAGCGTTTTCGACTTCCAGTCGATCCATGGCTCATGACGTTCCAGCCATGCCATGCCAAGGATGAGGTCATACCTCGCATCCAGGTCTAAGACCAAACAGCGTTCCACGCTATCGAAGTTCTCAAACTTCACTCCAAGGTCGACAGAGACCTTCGACACAGTTACCAGTGTCCCCGTCGCGAGACGGACAGAGATCGTATCTCTCGTTGGCACTTCCAGTGCCTCAGCATACAGCTGACTCCCTTCCAGGGTGGAGCGACGGGCGTAGTTGCCCGAGGCTCCCGAGTCAATCAAGACTCTCCATGGCTTTGCAAAGCCCTTCACGTTCGCTTGAACGACCAGCAAGCCCGGCTTGCACACACTCTTCTCGTAAGAGAGCTCAGCTCTCTTCGGGGCTGAGCCCCGTTGTCCTCTACCTCTTCGAGGCACAACAGAACTCAGTTCTTCCCCAGTAGGCCGCCCCGCGCCTACTGGGAGTTGCCGTTTCCCGGCGATGACCCGGAGGGTTGGCTCGCCGGAGCCTCGCGCTTCTTGCGCAGAGGGCAATAGGCCCTCAAGTGCTTAGTGCTATTGCACACAAAGCATCGGCGGATGCCGGCGCGCTGCTCCGCAGCAAGAAGCTCCGCTTCTTCATCTTCAGCATAGCTGAGGTCCATCGGCTCTAGACCGCTCGAAGAGCTTGCGCTACCAGCGCTCCAACCAGGTCGCGCCGACCTGAAGTTGTGCTCGGCATTCAATGCCACATCCACCGCCTCTTCAAAAGAGTTAGGGTGTACACGGAACACTTCCGTCCGAGCTGCGCTCACACGAAGTCCCTCCATGAACACGGTCACGCTGACCAGTTCCGGAAGAGGGTCCGCCGCCATTCCGGCGATAAGAGTTCTCAACTCTTGGACATAGTCCAATAAATCCTTCTTACCCTGGCGGGTAGCAAGGAACTTTGACCGGATACGGTACGCCTGATTAGGCGGCGCGAACACGCGCGAAAGCTGTTGCTTCAGCTGATCCCAAGTGGGAAATGCAGCGTCAACAGACGTGCCGCACGTTAGTGCCCATTCGCGAGCGCGACCTCCAAGCCTGGAGATAGCCAGCGCCACGCGCTGATGCTCAGACTGGAGCAGGGCCAATCCCATGGCCATCTCGACCTCACGGGTCCAGAGAAGGAGATTCTCTCCATCCTTTCTCTCGAAGGTTTTTACGCTCACCATGAGCGGTTTCAGTCTCATAGACTCTTCACGCGTCATCGACGCCGCCGCCGTTGCGGCGATCATCTTCTCTTGGACATGCTCCAAGAGCGCGTTCTCGTAGCGGGAGAACGATTTCAGCCTGGTAGTGACCGCCTCTGGACCTTGCGATGCCAGATGAGCCACGCCCGCCGGGCCAAGCAAGGACATAAGCTTAGTAAGCGCGTCCTGCTGCGCCGGGGACAAATTCGCAAACACGGGGTGTTCCATCCTCGCAGAGGATATAGTCAACCGACTCAGGAGCGGGATTGGTTACAAGTGCTACCAAGTGCAGCGGGGCTGCCGTAGCTTTAGCGTCAGAGGAAGACGTTCGACTCAAAGTGTCACTAATACCAAGTTCCTTATCCAAAGGACACTTACAGCCCAAGACCAGGGCTCAAAGTTAATACCTTAACTTTATGCTTCAAAACCAGAAGTGTTTTATTTACTATTATTGCGGCCAAGCCGCCTAGGGGTAAATGTATCTGTTTAACTATCTAGCATAGTTAAACCTAATCAAATGCATAACGTGTGGCTTTCGGCCAGCGTACTGAGAGACCTTGTTAACTCTCCAACTTATGTACTGAGCGTTTGTTAACTCTCCGGGTACTTCGTACCCCTGTGTGTTCCACACTATGTAACCCCGTTACATGCGTAGCGTAGGTTTCACCCCGTTGCAGGCATACCACGCGCTTAGCGCGCTGCGGTATTTGCAGTAGGTTGATGCCGCGACAGAGTGGGCTCTGATATAGAACGCCAAATCGCTCCCAGACCCGACACGTCTGTTGTCAGAGTAGCCTGCGTCCAGTCCAATGTTAGTTGAGCAAATAGAGATGCATGTTGAGCACTAGATGTCACGCGAGAGCCCGCGTCAGCAATCCGGTTGTCTACACCGGCCACGTGAACGGCAGAGAACCGGAGCCTGTATTCCGCTTCCCAGTCGCCGAGCAGTCTAATGACGGTTTGCGCTCTGGGATTGCGGGACGACATCTTGTTCTGCCATGCCACCGCCGACGTGTTGTCGATGCAGAATTGGACATGCCCAATGCCGCTGCTGCCCGAACGTTGTTGTCTAGACCAGGCTGGACCCCATGTGTGCACTGCAAAGACGCAGGATAGTAGTTCCATGTAATTAATATCGAAACCGACGGTGGAATCGAGTTTCGATGCATCAATCATCTGACGCTCATCGCTGGAG
>NW_003306918.1:0-3875 GCF_000142945.1 Phytophthora infestans T30-4
TGCAAGGCGCTGTGAACGACCAGCGAACGAGGATCCTCCTCGACACAGGAGCGAACGTTAGTGTGATCACTGACGCCTTTGCCAAGAAGTTGCGACTCCGAGATGTACCTGATCACGGACGCCGCATTGACATTCAAGGAATCAACGAAGGCAAGGTGTCTACGACGCGACGAGCGTGCGTCAAGATTACGCTCGGATGGGAGATGGTGTACGCGTTTGAGATGTGGGTAATGGCGCATAGTGCAGGCGCCGACGTGGTACTCGGGACCGACTTTATGATCCCAGCTGGGATCAGGTTGGACCTGTTTCACGGTGCGGCGCAATTACCGCACAAAGTCCAGATCCCGCTGATAAAGACCAAGAACATGATCGACAGCGAAGAATACGGCTCACATGTTAACGCCGGGCCACCCGAGCGGTTGGACATTCAAGCGCACGAGTGGCGAGAATATCGACTAGCGAAGCGTCAAGTCGGGCTGGAAGAACACGTACTGTGGGTTCGTCGAACGAACAAGCTAATCCCGTCAGTGACGAGGTTTCGACGTGGACGGCCTCAGAGCATTTGATTGACCAACGTGTCTGATCGAACTGTGTACCTACCAGCACACGACTCGATCGCGATGTGGATTCCAGATGGGGATTTGCCACGAGGTGACGGCTATGTGCGTCTGGAGTCCAAGAAGTACCAAGACTGGCAAGTGTTGGCCTACGAAGGTTGTAGAGACCGCGAGCTCTTTCAGCGTGAATGCGAAATCTACGAACAATGGCTTGCAACTCAGCCTTCAGCAGTTGATCGACCATACTACCCAGAACCCGGTGGGGTGCTAGCACGACCTCTAGAAGACTCGCTAGTGGATTCTAGTGATCGTCTGACATGTGCAGAGCGCTGGGCACTGATCCTGGAAGAACGTGAACGAGTGGAAGCCTGTCTGGCGTCTGGGGTGACAGCCGGGGATTCGGCCGACGGTCAGCCTTCCGCAGAACCTTTGGACACGTACACGACAACCCATGGCGGAGGCAATAACGCGAACGAAGCCTCGGTAGTGCGTACACACGAGCTACTGAGACCGGTGAACGTGGTACATACGCCAACGAGTGTTAGTGTCCAGTCAGGGGTGACCACGGAAGCGACAAGCAACGGCACTGGATTGAATGGAGTCACCCGTTTTGACGAAGCTGTCCCGGCCTTGTGTGTCACCAAATCTGCAAACGAGCCATCGGTGGTTGATCCAGAGGATACAGGCATCGCGCAGAAGGTGTTGAGTACGGCACCGAGTATTCATTGCAAGATTGGTGCGAATTCCGAAATGTCAAGACAGCAGCAGAACGAGGAGCGGAACAAAAGTCAACAACCCAATATGTCGGCGGCCCACGCATTCAATACTGCGAACGACGACTCGGCAGATGGCCCAGAAATGGGAAACCAGGATGGGAAGGAGATGGACCAAGTACCGACTGTTGAAATCAAAGCGGATGCCAATGTTGAGTCAAGGGAAGAATCCGTAGCGGCGTTGGACGGAACATACATCTCGGTTGCTCGAGTGTTAACAACCGAGGGAAATGAAGCAACGGAGGATACGAGAAATGATTTCTACGAACACCCAGCTAACAACATTGGCTTGGACGACTACGCGAAGGAGCTGGCATTCCTGCCGGACCTGACCGAAGAGATCAACACGACAATTGACTACACTGCGCCTAATGTTGCTGATCCTGAGATTTCGACTGAACGCCGAGAACGTCTAGTCGCGACGCTAAAGAACCACGAGCACATCCTGATTGCTAGTGGTAACGCACTGCCGCCGCCAGCCTACGGAGCGGTATGCGATATCGACACACAGGGGCACGCCCCAATTAAACAGCGTGCCCGGCGCGTGCCGCTGCGATTTCTCGGCAAGCTGTACGAGCTGCTGCGCGCTTTATTGCGTGCAGGACTGATCGTCTTTTCAGACAGTCCATGGGCATCACCGATCGTGATTGTGATGAAAAAGAACGGGCTGGACATCCGGCTCTGCATTGATTACAAGATGGTGAATTCTATCACCGCGATCATGGAGTATGCAATGCCGCTAGTCGACGACCTGTTAACAGATCTCGAGCGCTACCTATGGTTCTGCTCGCTGGATGCAGCAAGCGGCTTCTGGGCGGTCATGATGACCTTGCGAGCGCGTAAAGTGTCAGCGTTCGTCTGCGCACTAGGACATTTTGAGTGGTTACGCATGCCCTTTGGGTTAAAGAACGCGCCGATGATCTACCAGCGTATGATTGACAACGCACTCTGGGGGTTCGTTCAACCTAAAGGAGGTTGGTTTGAATACTTGGAGAGGATGCGTTTAGCTGAAGAACAGGCCAAGGAACGTCGTGGGCTGAGCGCCGAGGGTTCGTTTCAAACGAAGTTCGCGGCAGACCGCGAAGCACCGGTAGAGACCGACCCTGTACTACAACTCGTCAACAGCCCCGTCGCTGACATGTTTACGAACGAAGAGCCAGACGAATCATCGCTGGTACCTGTATTTGGTCGACGGTCGTTTGTGGATGATATTTGCTTTGGTGGCGAGGATTTCGACAGCTGCCTGGCTTTTCCCGGAGGCAAGCCACAATAGTCGTATTTAAAGTTTTCACATTATTATTTATAGTAATATATTTGTTATTTATTATCAAACGTTGATATAGCAATTATGTGTACTACTACTACAAATAACTGCAAGTAAAAAATGAATTGTATTTAAAATAGTACTACGCAAAACAGTATTGAAATTAAACTCATTAGAAAAGTACTACGAAGCCTAAAACATCATTCTATATCCAGTAAGTACTAAAGTTTCGATTGAGGCCTAAATATAAGTCACCAGGGCCTACAAAAAATTTCAACAGCTCCTACGACGATATTAAATGTGTGTGCACGTCGGTGCCTCCTATTAATGCTAATTAACGCGTGCACAGGCAGCGCTCTTCGCGTGGCCTTGCATACCGCAGCTGAAAATGAAAGCAAAATGAAATTTGAACGGTGCTTTTTAGTACGATGTGCTGACCACATACAGTGTGTACACCACATAATTCAATTTTAGCGAATCGACGCCGCCTTCGCTGCGCTCGGCAGCCAGTAGAACGCGCGTATTAGCGTGAGTTTTATTAACCCTAGCCGCGGACGGACTGACAGACAACACACTCCACTAGAGAGGTAAGACTAGCCGCTCGCCGCCGCTACGCGGCGGAGAGGCATGGTTTGTTGGAGATGAGGTGGCCGCAAATTTAAGTGCTTCTTGGTGTCGCGTGTTTAGAGAGCGTGGTTCACCCCGTAGATCTTGGCATCGTGTATTTAACCACTTGCCTTTCCGTAGTCTCATTCGGCCCCGTATAATATCGTGGTTTGGAGCGCTTCCGTTACCTCGTACTACAGGTTAGATCTCATGTTCTACAGTGGCCGGCGCTCTTCCGTGATCTTCCTGGCTTCGTGGTTCCCTGCTCACCCGTGGCACACGCTGCTTAGTGGTTAAGAGCTCTCTCTTTTGGGTTCATGTTTTTTTAGTACTGCGTCTTTCGTGGCTGCTAGCTATTTCCTGCTCTCAAACATTTCGTGGGCTGCACCGGCTTCCTGATACTCAGTCTTTCGTGACCGTTCGCCTACCATAGCTGGTACTCGAGCCGAAGGGTGCTTTTCCGTGGTTTGGAGCCTCCACGCAGTCGTGTTGTTCCAGCACCCGTGTATCGGGCTCGTTTGGTGAGGCTCCATCGACCGCGTTATAACGCCATCGTGTAATTGCGATATGGTTTTGCTGTCTATGGTATTGTACTCGCGGATTGCATCTGCATTGCCCATATTATCGTGCTCTACAACGGCATCGTCCTCCACAATCGTGGTCACCACGAGCCGA
>NW_003306919.1:0-3876 GCF_000142945.1 Phytophthora infestans T30-4
TACCAGAGGCCTAAAGCGCTACCTGTCTGGTCTTCGTCTGACCCCACATGTGGATGCTCAGGCCTTACCCTTTGGAGAATGGTCTTTGGGATCTCTCTGGACATGTGCGCATCCCTTATTCCTAACCCAGAATCGGTCTGGGCTTTAAACTCGTTTCTGACGAACTGACTAGATTCCAACTGGTGGTTTCCCCTAATCCCAGGGTACCTGATCCCCCGAAGACAGAAGGACTGCCAGGCGAAAGAGGGTCGCGGTGTTTGGATCCAATGGTGGATCATACGAAGACGGAAGCTGAGCAAGTCTGCTACCATGAAGGCGGGGATCTACACGCCGAGGATCTGGGAGAAGGCATGGCGGTGATCCCGGAGGTACCACTGACCACAGAGGAGGTCACGATTGATGATATCCAAGTGGATCCAGGGGCGAATGAACCTGCTGAAGTGGACCGTCTGCGTCAGAAAATCTGGGAGAGCCGACATCTGCTGATTGGTAAAGGTAATGCGTTACCGCCCGCTGCCCGCGGAGTCAAATGTGACATCGATGTCGGCGACGCGAAACCGATCGCTCAGAGGGTGCGGAAGGTGGCGCCTCAGCTCCGAGAAAAACTATCGGATCTGATTAAGGGCCTGCTGCAAGCCAAGATCATCAGTTTCTCAACGTCCCCGTGGGCATCCCCAGTGGTAATCATCATCAAGAAGAACGGGGTGGATATACGTCTGTGCATTGATTACCGGCTGGTTAACGGTCTGACTCGATTGATGGTGTATCCGATGCCTCTAATCAATGAGCTGTTGGAGGATTTGGATAAAGTACTCTGGTACTGCTCTCTTGACATGACCAGCGGTTTTTGGGTAGTTACTATGACGGATTGAGCTCGCGCGATATCCGCATTCATCACACCGTTTGGACTGTTCGAGTGGAACCGGATGCCGTTAAGATTGAAGAACGCATCCCAGATCTACCAACGTCTAATCGAAAACGCTCTCTATGGATTCACCCGAATACCGGAGCCCGAAACGGGTGGATCCGGGGAAGATCATACGGAAGTAGATCCATTTGAGGCAGGAGAGCCAGGGGATACTGGAACCCCGTCCGTGTTAGGACGCAGATCTTACATCGACGACATTCTAATCCCGGCGGAATCGTGGGATCAGTTATGCGAAAGAGTGACATCCCTGCTGAAGGCGTGTACTAAGTGGAATCTCTCTATCCGTGTGGTAAAGAGCTATTGGGGGATGCGCAAGGTGGATTACTTAGGCCATCGAGTTTCCAAGGAGGGATTGGAGGCGAATCCTAAGGACCTATCTTCGTTAGCCGATCTGTCCTTCCCACAGTCGTTACGGGCGATGCAATCCTTCTTGTGCAGTTTGAACTACTACAGTCGGTTCATCGAGGATTACGCCCTGTTTGCCGCGGTATTGTATGAATTGAGAGAGGTAGATTTCGCTGCGATGACCACTCCAGCTGTCCGGATAAAAATACAACAAGCTCTGGCCCGGGAGATGTCGGATCCACGAAGGAATCCAAGTGGTACGACGCCAGAAGAGGACCTGAAACAGGAGCTGGATCCACCCCGGGACCAGCGGAGAGAGGATCCAGTCTGGATAGAGACGACGGATCAGAACATGGAAAAGGCAGAATCTCGGTGGATCCGAGCTCAACACGCATTCGTGAAATTGAGGAACAGGATCGCGACCACGCCTATCCTCCGTCATTTCGATCCAGAACGTCAACCTACGGTAATAGTTTATGCCAGCGACTGGGCAGTCTCAGCAGCTCTGGTACAAGAACATAAGGGGATCTGTCATCCAGTCACCTTCGTCAGCCGGACACTGAAGCCGAATGAACTGAACTACGGAGCGGTGGAGAAAGAGATACTCGCGCTCCTGCGCGTGTTGGATCTGAATTACAACCTGCTGGTGGGAAGATCCATCCGGATCCTGACCCGACACTCTACGCTAGCCTGGCTGTTCAAGTCGGCCGGGTTACAAGGACGTTTGGGACAGTGGGCAGCTTTACTCTCGCCTTGGACACTGGAGATTGTGAAATGTTCGAAAGGGGAAGACGAGATCCTGGGAAGCTTGGCCGCGAGCATCACTCCTCGAGCTAAGATGGATGAGACGCTGACTAGGGTCGCTCCTAAGAAAGAGCCCAAACGCCGGATCCAGATCCCTATCCCGACGGCACAGGCAGATGAGGATCTGTACGTCCTGAGTTTCGATGGATCCGCTCGCGTACGACGCGGAGGCGGGGCGTACAGTGCAATACTGTGGAGACTACCTGGATGGGAAGTTGTACGGGCCAGATCCACTTATGCGGAAGGCCTCACCGTCAACGAAGCGGAGTATAACGGGCTACTGCTGGGTTTGGATCTACTAAAGGGACAAGATCCGAAAAGGCTGGTGATTTGTGGGGATTCAAATTTGGTGATCAGACAGGTGCGAGGTGAGATTGACTGCAAGGCCCCGGCCCTAACACTGTTACGGCAGAAAGTGATGATCCACCTGCGCGGTTGGATGAATCACGAGTTGGTGCATGTCAAGCGAGATTGGAATGCCAGTGCAGATAGCTTGGCCAGCGCCGCTTTACGGAATCAATGTGGTATTGAAGTGGAGAGGGAGGCCGAGCATCAGGATCTCGTTACGTTGAACCGACTAGACGAAGTGGTGGTAGTGGGGTCCGGGAAAAGGACAGTCCAGGTGATGGCCGTCACTAGGTCCAGAGGAAGGATTGGATCCAACCCCCAAATTCTCGAGGAAACATTTGTGAAGGGAGTCCGCATTGAGCGGATCCTCAAAGCACAGAACGAGGAAGCGTGGATCTTGGGACTAAAGAAGTATCTGATGGGGGATGTACGAGACCTGGGTCGGGAGGATACCAAATCCTACAGTATGGTTGCTACGGATTACGCAGTGGATCTGAATGACTTGCTCTTCTATTGCCCCCCTACGAAGAGAGTCAACGAAGATCGGGATGGATTGATGAGGCTGGTGATGCCAGAAACCTTATGTCCTACATCACTATCACGCTAGTTTAGAAGGTGGACATCAGGGAATTGGTCGGGCCTACCAACGGATCCGAGAATGTTTCCACTGGAGGGGACTAATCAAGAGCGTGCAACGGTAAGTCGGTGAATGTGTGGATTGTGAGACAGGCAAGGGCAGGCCCACAATCGAAGGGGAGTCACCTGGGAATGTCCAAGCGACTTACCCTTTCCAAATCATAGCCATGGATCATATCCCCTCGTTGCCCAAGTCGTTCAAAGGAAACACAGAATTGTTGATTTGGGTGGACCTGTTTACCGGGTACACGTGATAGCCAAAGCTAGTGCGTCTAGAACGGCGCAAACCATTGCTGAATCGTACGAGGAATGTGTCTTCCGAAGATTTGGAGCTAGCGAGATGATTCGGCATGATCGGGAGCCAGGCTTTATGTCTGATTTCTTTCGAGCATTCAACCGGATCCTGGGGCAGCGACAGCGAGCAACCATGGCATATCGTTCCCAAGCTAACGGGTCGGCCTAGCGCATGGTGCAGACGATCACGAGAGCACTCAAGATGTATGTCTAGGATTTGGATCAGAGGGATTGGGATGAGTACGCAGAACGACTCCCCTTCGCGATAAACACCGCCCAAGACAGGATCCGGGGTGATACCCCATTTTACTTGGTACATGGGTGGGATCCCAAATCCACCCTGGAAGCGGCCATCCCAGTATGCAGCACCAAGAAGAGAAACCGAGATCCAAGGCGATGGCGATACCAAGTCCAGAAATACTACCGGCAAGCTAGATCCCAGGTGAACGAACGACTGCGGAGTACGATACAGGATCGAGCGGATCGACACAACGAAGACGCCCGTCCCCATCAAATCCAAG
>NW_003306920.1:0-3879 GCF_000142945.1 Phytophthora infestans T30-4
CGCTTCGTAGTAGTAATCAGCGCTGAAGCCTGAGTCGAAGTAGCCTTTTTTTGCATAAGCTAATTTAATCCACCCTTCGTTACTTATATACGTCCTTTAACATTCTCTTGTGATTAAAAAGCTATGTCAGCGCCCTCCGACGTACACCTGGATCCCGGGCTGGATCCACCCTTACAGCGTACGCCTGGATTTGGGCTGGATCCACCCTTTCAGCGTATGGTTCGAGCCCCCGAAACACTCGCGCTTGGTTCGAGACTCTTTGCACGTGCAACCTCACTTTTTATGCATAAACATTCACCTCTTCCTCCTGGTCCACACCCCTCCTGTGGATCCTTCTTCTCTTTCTTTCCAATATAACCGGCTCACATCAGTGATCCTCCTCCTCCTGACCCACACCCTTCCGGTGGGTCCTTCTTCATCCTCCCATCGACATGACCGACCCCACCCATGGATCCTCTCCCTACTCTTCTTCGTGAGACGCCGAATCGGTTCCGATTCGTACGATCCCGCAGGAAATCACAGCGTAATGCTCCACAGCTCAGATTTGCCTCGTCTACCCAACTATGTTTGTCATATCCACGCCAATACACCAGAAATCCGCGGTAAATGCGTCCATATCTGGTTCGCTTCCCTGACCTCATGTCGGAGATCTGGATATTCTTTGACCAACTTCTAACCGGCTCACATCAGTGATCGTCCTCCTCCTGACCCACACCCTTCCGGTGGGTCCTTCTTCATCCTCCCATCGACATGACCGACTCCCACCCATGGATCCTCTCCCTACTCTTCTTCGTGAGACGCCGAATCGGTTCCGATTCGTACGATCCCGCAGGAAATCACAGCGTAATGCTCCACAGCTCAGATTTGCCTCGTCTACCCAACTATGTTTGTCATATCCACGCCAATACACCAGAAATCCGCGGTAACTGCGTCCATATCTGGTTCGCTTCCCTGACCTCATGTCGGAGATCCGGATATTCTTTGACCAACTTCAGCTTGGATACGTGTACCACAGGGAACAGGCGGTATTCGGTACCTACCGTTTCCAGCTTTACCGCGTGTTCTCCAATCTTCTCGCTCACCCGGAACGGTCCATGCCATAGGTGGGCTAATTTGCGGGCATACCCCTCTTTCACTCGATCCAAATAAAGCCACACCTGCGATCCCACTTGGATTTGATGTGGACGGGCATCTTCGTTGTGTCGATCCGCTCGACCCTGTATCGCACTCCGCAGTCGTTCGTTCACCTGGGATCTAGCTTGCCGGTAGTATTTCTGGACTTGGTATCGCCATCGCCTTGGATCTCGGTTCCTCTTCTTGGTGCTGCAAACTGGGATGGCCGCTTCCAGGGTGGATTTGGGATCCCACCCATGTACCAAGTAAAATGATGTATCACCCCGGATCCTGTCTTGGGCGGTGTTCATCGCGAAGGGAAGCCGCTCTGCGTACTCATCCCAATCCTTCTGATCCAAATCCTGGACATACATCTTGAGTGCTCTCGTGATTGTCTGCACCATGCGCTCGGCCGATCCGTTAGCTTGGGGACGATATGCCATGGTTGCTCGCTGTCGCTGCCCCAGGATCCGGTTGAATGCTCGAAAGAAATCAGACATAAAGCCTGGCTCCCGATCATGTCTAATCATCTCGCTAGCTCCAAATCATCGGAAAACGCACTCCTCGTACGATTCAGCAATGGTTTGCGCAGTTCTAGACGTACTAGCTTTGGCTATCACGTATCCGGTAAACAAATCCACCCAAATCAACAATTCTGTGTTTCCTTTGAACGACTTGGGCAACGAGGGGATATGATCCATGGCTATGATTTGGAAAGGGTAAGTCGCTTGGATATTCCCAGGTGACTCCCCTTCGATTGTGGGCCTGCCCTTGCCTGTCTCACAATCCACGCATTCACCGACATATCGTTGTACGCTCTTGAATAGTCCTCTCCAGTGGAAACATTCCCGGATCCGTTGGTAGGTCCGACCAATACCCTGATGTCCGCCTTCCAGGCTAGCATGGTAGTGGTGTAGGACACCCCTGTTGTCATGGTGTTCTGGTAATCACCCCTCTCCATTCATTCCCATCCCCGGTCCTCGCTGTAATTCTCTTTCTTAGGGGGGGCAATAAAAGAGACAAGTCATTCCAATCACTGCGTAAATCGTAGCGATAATACTGTAGGATTTGGTATCCTCCCGACTCAGGTCTCGTACATCCCCCATCAGATACTTCTTTAGTCCCAAGATCCACGCTTCCTCGTTCTATGCTTTGAGGATCCGCTCAATGCGGACTCTCTTCACAAATGTTTCCTCGAGGATCTGGGGGCTGGATCCAATCCTTCCTCTGGACCTAGTGACGGCCATCACCTGGACTGTCCTTTTCCCGGATCCAACTACCACCACTTCGTCTAGTCGGTTCAACGTAACGAGATCCTGATGCTCGGCCTCTCTCTCCACTTCAACACCACATTGATTCCGTAAAGCGGCACTGGCCAAACTATCTGCACTGGCATTCCAATCTCGCTTGACATGCACCAACTCGTGATTCATCCAACCACGCAGGTGGATCATTACTTTCTGCCGTAACAGTGTTAGGGCCGGGGCCTTGCAGTCAATCTCACCTCGCACCTGTCTGATCACCAAATTTGAATCTCCCACAAATCACCAGCCTTTTTGGATCTTGTCCTTTTGGTAGATCCAAACCCAGCAGGAGCCCGTTATACTCCGCTTCATTGATGGTGAGGCCCTCCGCATAAGTGGATCTGGCCCGCACAGCTTCCCATCCGGGCAGTCTCCACAGTATTGCGCTGTATGCTCCTCCTCCGCGTCGTACGCGAGCGGATCCATCGAAACTCAGGACGTACAGATCCTCATCCACTTGTTTCGTCGGGATCGGGGTTTGGATCCGGCGTTTTGGGCTCTTTCTTATGAGCGATCCTAGTCAGCGCCTCATCCATCTTAGCTCGAGGTGTGATGCTCGCGGCCAAGACTCCCAGGATCTCGTCTTCCCCTTTCGAACATTTCACGATCTCCAGTGTCCAAGGCGAGAGTAATGCTTCCCACTGTCCCAAACGTCCTTGTAACCCGGCCGACTTGAACAGCCAGGCTAGCGTAGCGTGTCGAGTCAGGATCCGGATGGGTCTTCCCACCAGCAGGTTGTAATTGAGATCCAACACGCGCAGGAGCGCGAGTATCGCCTTCTCCACCGCTCCGTAGTTCAGTTCATTTGGCTTTAGCGTCCGGCTGACCAAGGTGACTTGGATGACAGATCCCTTCATGTTCTTGTACCAAGGCTGCTGAGACTGCCCAGTCACTGGCATAAACTATCACCGTAGGTTGACGTTCCGGATCGAAATGGCGGAGGATGGGCGTAGTCGCGATCCTGTTCCTTAGCTCCACGAATGCGTGTTGAGCTCGAATCCCACGGAGACCCCCCCTTTTTCGAAATTTAGTATGCGTTTTTTCTATCTCACAATAGAGATTCCTCTTTTCCCCTTGGTCCCCCCGGGGAGGTACCCCACCCCCCTTTTTAAAATTTCTTTTTTGGGGGGTCTCCCCGGCGTGGTACCACTTGGATCCCTTCGTGGATCCGATATCGCCAGGGCCAGAGCTTGATGGATTTTGATCCGGACAGCCGAAGTGGCCATCGCAGCAAAATCCACCTCCCTCAATTCATAGAGTACTGAAGCAAACAGTGCGTAATCCTCGATGAACCGACTGTAGTAGTTTAAACTGCCCAAGAAGAATTAGAAGGATTGCATCGCCCGTAACGACAGTGGGAAGGACAAGTCTGCCAACGAAGACAGGTCCTTAAAATTCGCCTACAATCCCAACCTTGGAGACTCGATGACCTAAGTAATCCACCTTGCGCATCGCCCAATAG
>NW_003306921.1:0-3883 GCF_000142945.1 Phytophthora infestans T30-4
AGTCACCTTCGTCAGCCGGACACTGAAGCCGAATGAACAGAACTACGGAGCGGTGGAGAAAGAGATACTCGCGCTCCTGCGGGTGTTGGATCTGAATTACAACCTGCTAGTGGGAAGATCCATCCGGATCCTGACCCGACACTCTACGCTAGCCTGGCTGTTCAAGGCGGCCGGAATACAAGGACGTTTGGGACAGTGGGCAGCTTTACTCTCGCCTTGGACACTGGAGATTGTGAAATGTGCGAAAGGGGAAGACGAGATCCTGGGAGTCTTGGCCGCGAGCATCACTCCTCGAGCTAAGATGGTTGAGGCGCTGACTAGGATCGCCCCTAAGAAAGACAGATCCCGATCCCGACGGTACAGATAGATGAGGATCTGTACGTCCTGAGTTTCGATGGATCCGCTCGTGTACGACGCGGAGGAGGAGCATACAGTGTAATACTGTGGAGACTGCCCGGATGGGAAGTTGTACGGGCCAGATCCACTTACGCGGAAGGCCTCACCGTCGATGAAGCGGAGTATAACGGTCTCCTTCTGGGTTTGGATTTACTAAAGGGACAAGATCCAAAACGGCTGGTGATTTGTGGGGATTCAAATTTGATAATCAGACAGGTGCGAGGTGAAATTGACTGCAAGGCCCCGGCCCTAACACTGTTACGGCAGAAAGTGATGATCCACCTGCGTGGTTGGATGAATCACGAGTTGGTGCATGTCAAGCCAGATTGGAATGTTAGTGCGGATAGCTTGGCCAGCGCCGCTTTACGGAATCAATGTGGTGTTGAAGTGGAGAGAGAGGCCGAGCATCAGGATCTCGTTACGTTGAACCGACTAGACGAAGTGGTGGTAGTGGAATCCGGAAAAAGGACAGTCCAGGTGATGGCCGTCACTAGGTCCAGAGGAAGGATTGGATCCAGCCCTTAAATTCTCGAGGAAACATTTGTGAAGAGAGTCCGCATTGAGCGGATCCTCAAAGCACAGAACGAGGAAACATGGATCCTAGGACTAAAGAAGTATCTGATGGGGGATGTACGAGACCTGAGTCGGGAAGATGCCAAATCCTACAGAATTATCGCTACGGATTACGCGGTGGATCTGAATGACTTGCTCTTCTATTGCCCCCCTACGAAGAGAGTCAACGAGGATCGGGATGGATTGATGAGACTGGTGATGCCGGAAACCTTACAACAGGATGTCCTACACCACTATCACGCTAGCTTGGAAGGCGGACATCAGGGTATTGGTCGGACCTACCAACGGATCCGGGAATGTTTTCACTGGAGGGGACTATTCAAGAGCGTACAACGGTATGTCGGGGAATGTGTGGATTGTGAGACAGGCAAGGGCAGGCCCACAATCGAAGGGGAGTCACCTGGGAATGTCCAAGCGACTTACCCTTTCCAAATCATAGCCATGGATCATATCCCCTCGTTGCCCAAGTCGTTCAAAGGAAACACAGAATTGTTGATTTGGGTGGACCTGTTTACCGGATACGTGGTAGCTAAAGCTAGTGCATCTAGAGCTGCGCAGACCATTGCTGAATCGTACGAGGAGTGCGATTTCCGAAGATTTGGAGCTAGCGAGATGATTAGACATGATCGAGGGCCAGGCTTTATGTCTGATTTCTTTTGAGCATTCAACCGGATCCTGGTGCAGCGACAGCGAGCAACCATGGCATATCGTCCCCAAGCTAACGGGTCGGCCGAGCGCATGGTACAGACGATCACGAGAGCACTCAAGATGTACGTCCAGGATTTGGATCAGAGGGATTGGGATGAGTACGCAGAACGGCTCCCCTTCGCGATGAACACCGCCCAAGACAGGATCCGGGGTGATACCCCATTTTACTTGGTACATGGGTGGGATCCCAAATCCACCCTAGAAGTGGCCATTCCGGTATGTAGCACCATGAAGAGAAACCGAGATCCAAGGCGATGGCGATACCAAGTCCAGAAATACTACCAGCAAGCTAGATCCCAGGTGAACGAACGACTGCGGAGTGCGATACAGGATCGAGCGGATCGACACAACGAAGATGCCCGTCCACATCTAATCCAAGTGGGATCGCAGGTGTGGCTTTATTTGGATCGAGTGAAAGAAGGATACGCCCGAAAATTGGCCCATCTATGGCATGGACCGTTCCGGGTGAGCGAGAAGATTGGAGAACATGCGGTAAAGCTGGAAACGGCAGGTACCGAATATCGCCTGTTCCCTGTAGTACACGTATCCAAGCTGAAGTTGGTCAAAGAATACCCGGATCGGCCGCAGATCCGTCTTTCGGTGGATGAATCCGACCGGGTGGATTTCGACGAAATCCTCCTACCGGAAGATAGTTGGAATATGGATCTCGAAGACGACGAGTTCGAAGTCGAGAAGATCACCGATATGAGGTCAGGGAAGCGAACTAGATACGGACGAATTTACCGCGAATTTCTAGTGTATTGGCGTGGATATGACGAACCCAGTTGGGTAGACGAGGCAGATCTGAACTGTGGAGCATTACTCTATGATTTCTTGCGGGATCGTACGAATCGTAACAGATTCGGCGTGATGCAGTCTCATGAAGAAGAGTAGGAAGGGGATCCGTTGATGTGAGTTGGTCATGTCGATGGGAGGATGAAGAAGGACCCACAGGAAGGGTGTGGGCCAGGAGGAGGAGGATCGCTGATGTGAGTTGGTCACATCGGAAAGAAAGAGAAGACGGATCCACAGGGGAAGGGTGGATTAAAAGGAAGGAGTGAATGTTTATGGATAAGCGTGACGTTTTACGTGCGAAGAGTCCCGCTTGATCTCAAGCGCGAGCTTTTAAGGGCCCGAGCTATACTGACCCAATTGAAACTGGGTCATTGGCGCTAGATTCGGATGAAATCCAGGCGCGGATCCAACCGGATCCGGGTGTACATTGAAAGGGTGGATCCCGCCCAGATCCAGGTGTACACTGAAAGGGTGGATCCCGCCCAGATCCAGGTGTACACTGAAAAGGGTGGATCCCGCCCAGATCCAGGTGTACACTGAAAGGGTGGATCCAGCCCAGATCCAGGTGTACACTGAAAGGCTCTGACTAGATTTCGCAACCAACGAGGGAATGTTATAGACATATTCAAGTAAGAGAATGTGGATTATAATGGCTTATGCAAAGGGCTAACTCGACCCAGTTTCCAGTCGCTAGTTACTGCTACGAAACGAATCCACGAAGACTGAAACTAGGGGCGTGGCGTCAAAGAGTGATGAGGATCAGGTAGTCTTGGGCTGAACGTTGAAGAACTTGCCCACTAGACGCTTGATCTGGCGTCCTGGGTGTTGGCTCAGGTCCCCGCGAAACTGGATGCGCCAAGGCTCGGCTTCGTCGATCTCTCGCAAAGCTTCCAATAGGCTCGTGGGTTCGGGGCGATGGAGGTTGGGATACTCCAAGTTGGCTTGACGGGATACGGATCCCGTAAACCAAGCTACCTTATCCCCGCGTCGGGGAAGATGCAAGAAGGATGGATCCAACAAAATATCCACGTCACACCAACCATCCTGGATTGCCAACACGAGGATCACAAGGACTCTCTTCCAAGCTCGACCAGCATGGCTACGTCGGTTACCACGCTGCTTGTTGAAGTTGGACAACCAAGTCGAACCCTGCAGTTGGTTCCGAGAGATGGGGAACCGGTGAGTGGCCTCCCATATGGCAACCCGGTGCTTGGAGACGAAATCCCGGAACGCACGAACGAATACCCCGAGTCGCCCACGCACATCACCCCTGAAGCTAACCGGATGCACCGGTGTGGTGGCCAGCGTATCCCACGGGGCAGCACTTATCAGCTCTTCCACGAGAGGTCTGGTGATGAGCGAATCCACGTACCCGGCCTCGGGATGGCGTCTGCTGTCCGAGGAAATATCC
>NW_003306922.1:0-3883 GCF_000142945.1 Phytophthora infestans T30-4
CACATCGAAGGGGAGTCACCTGGGAATGTCCGAGCGAGTCCAGTTTAAATGGAGATCATAGCCATGGATCATATTCCCTCGGTGCTTTTATTCGTTCAAAGGAAACACAGAATTGTTGATTTGGGTGGACCTGTTTACCGGATATGTGATTGCCAAAGCTAGTGCGTCTAGAACTGCGCAAACCATTGCGGAATCGTACGAGGAGTGTGTTTTCCGAAGATTTGGTGCTAGCGAAATGATTAGACATGATCGGGAGCCAGGCTTTATGTCTGATTTCTTTCGAGCATTCAACCGGATCCTAGGGCAGCGACAGCGAGCAACCATGGCATATCGTCCCCAAGCTAACGGGTCGGCCGAACGCATGGTGCAGACGATCACGATAGCACTCAAGATGTTTGTCCAGGATTTGGATCAAAGGGATTGGGATGAGTACGCATAACGGCTCCTCTTCGTGATGAACACCGCCCAAGACAGGATCCGGGGTGATACACCATTTTACTTGGTACATGGGTGGGATCCCAAATCCACCCTAGAAGCGGCCATTCCAGTATGCATTACCAAGAAGAGATACCGAGATCCAATGCGATGGCGATACCAAGTTCCAGAAATACTACCGGCAAGCTAGATTCCCAGGTGAACGAACGACTGCGGAATGCGATACAGGATCGAGCGGATCGACACAACGAAGACGCCCGTCCACATCAAATCCAAGTGGGATCGCAGGTGTGGCTGTATTTGGATCGAGTGAAAGAAGGGTACGCTCGCAAATTGGCCCATCTATGGCATGGACCGTTCCGGGTGAGAGAGAAGATTGGAGAACATGCGGTGAGGCTGGAAACGGCAGGTACCGAATATCGCCTATTCCCTGTAGTACACGTATCCAAGCTGAAGTTGGTCAAAGAATATCCGGATCGGCCGCAGGTCCGTCTTTCGGTAGATGCATCCGACCGCGTCGACTTCGACGAAGTTCTCCTACCGGAAGACAGTTGGAATGTGAATCTCGAAGCCCGAACGAGTTCGAAGTCGAGAAGATCACCGATATGAGATCAGAGAAAGCGAACTAGATACGGACGGATTTACCGTGAGTTTCTAGTGCATTAGCGTGGATATGACGAACCTAGTTGGGTAGACGAGGCAGATCTGAACTGTGGAGCATTACTCTATGATTTCTTGAGAGATCGTACGAATCGTAACAGATTCGGCGTGATGCAGTCTCATGAAGAAGAGTAGGGAGGGGACCCATGGATGTGAGTTGGTCATATCGATGGGAGGATGAAGAAGGACCCACAGGAAGGGTGTGGGTCAGGAGGAGGAGGATCGCTGATATGAGTTGGTCACATCGGAAAGAAAGAGAAGACGAATCCACAGGGTGGATTAGGAGGAAGAAGTGAATGTTTATGCATAAGAGTGACGTTTTACGTGTGAGGAGTCCTGCTTGATTTCGAGCACGAGCTTTCAAGGGCCCGAACTATACTGACCCGATTGAACCTGGGTCATCTAGATCCGGATGAAATCCAGGCGCAGACCCAGCCCAGATCCAGGTGTACGCTGAAAGGGTGGATCCAGCCCAGATCCAGGTGTACACTGAAAGGGTGGATCTAGCCCAGATCCAGGTGTACGCTGAAAGGGTGGATCCAGCCCAGATCCAGGTGTACGCTGAAAGGGTGGATCCAGCCCAGATCCAGGTGTACGCTGAAAGGGTGGATCCAGCCCAGATCCAGGTGTACGCTGAAAGGGTGGACTAGATTTCTCAATCGACGAAGGAATGTTGTTGTAAGCATATTCAAGCAAGAAAGTGTGGATTATAATGGCTTATGCAAAAGGCTAGCTCGACCCAGTATCCAGTCGCTAGTTACTGCTACGAAAGGAATCCACGAAGGCGGAAACTGGGGCGTGGTGTCGAAGAATGATGAGGATCAGGTAGTCTTGGGCTGAACATTGAAGAACTTGCTCACTAGACGCTGGATCTGGCGTCCTGGGTGTTGGCTCAGGTCCCCGCGAAACTGGATGCGCCAAGGCTCGGCTTCGTCGATCTCTCGCAAGGCTTCCAATAGGCTCGCGGGTTCTGGGCGATGGAGGTTGGGATCCTCCAAGCTGGCTTGACGGGATACGGATCCCGGAAACCAAGCTACCTTATCCCCGCGTCGGGGAAGATGCAAGAAGGATGGATCCAGCAAAATATCCACGTCACACCAACCGTCCTGGATTGCTAACACGAGGATCACAAGGACTCTCTTCCAAGCTCGGCCCGCATGGCTACGCCGGTTACCACGCTGCTTGTTGAAGTTGGACAACCAGGTCGAACCCTGCAATTGATTCCGAGAGATGGGGAACCGGTGAGTGCCCTCCCATATAGCAACCCGGTGCTTGGAGGCGAAATCCCGGAACGCCCGAACGAATACCCCGAGTCGCCCACGCACATCACCCCTGAAGCTAACCGGATCCACCGGTGTGGTGACCAGCGTATCCCACGGGGCAGCACTTGTCAGTTCCTCCACGAGGGGTCTGGTGATGAGCGAATCCACGTACCCGGCCCTCGGGATGGCGTCCGCTGTCCGAGGGAATATCCACTCAGCCCGAAAAGTCAACTCCGGAAACAGAACCGTGATCTTCATGGAGATGATCGCAACTCGGTTCAATTTCTTGGCTGACCAAGGCTCGATGTCTCTGGCAGCGAAGGCCACAGGAGCACGTCTACCAGGAATGAAAGCAGCATCCGGACCGAACGGAGCCACGGGGAGCATCCCTGGCAGTGACGAGTTAAGGGGGGCGGGGATCAAGTAACAAGTGTGAACACGACGGAAAATGAAAAGGAGAGGAGTCGAATCCATGGTGGAGGTGTTGGAGAGAGAGTGGAGTGTGCTGATGCTGATGAAGGCACCAGCGAGGGTTCGTTCGGCGTAATTTCGAGTGCAGCGCGAGACGAGCCCAAGGGTCACTCCAAGATGATGAAGTTGAACCATGGCGAGAGACAGGGGTGGTGGTCGGCCAAAAAATTCGACCGACGGATCAGAATGAGAGCTCTGGTGCAAGGCGCTGTGAGCGACCAGCGAACGAGGATCCTCCTCGACACAGGAGCGAACGTTAGTATGATCACTGACGCCTTTGCCAAGAAGTTGCGGCTCCGAGATGTACCCGATCACGGACGCCGCATTGGCATTCAAGAAATCAACGAAGGCAAGGTGTCTACGACGCGACGAGCGTGCGTCAAGATTACACTCGAATGGGAGATGGTGTACGAATTCGAGATGTGGGTCATGGCGCATAGTGCAGGCGTCAACGTGGTACTCGGGACCGACTTTATGATCCCAGCCGGTTGGATCTGTTTCACGGCGCGGCGCAATTGCCGCACGAAGTTCAAAACCCACTGATCAAGATAAAGAACATGATCGACAGCGAAGAATACGGCTTCCATGTTAACGCCGGGCCACCTGAGCGTTTGGACATTCAAGCGCACGAGTGGCGAGAATATCGACTAGCGAAGCGTCAAGTTGGACTGGAAGAACATGTACTGTCGGTTCGTCGAACGAACAAGCTAATCCCGTCAGTGGCGAGGTTTTGGCGTGGACGGCCTCAGAGGATTCGATTGACCAAAGTATCCGACCAAACTGTGTACCTACCAGCACACGACCCGATCGCGATGTGGATCCCAGATGGGGATTTGCCGCAAGGTTACGGCTATGTGCGTCTAGATTCATCGAGTTGTTTGTGGCTCGATTCCGATCGATCATTGCGGAAATGTCGTTAGAAACGTGGCAGAAACAAGTGAACGCTGTTGTGAAGGCCTTGTTGGAGAAACCCAAGCACGAGATGGAGGAATCCATGCGTGCGTGGCGTGAGATCGCCAACGAGACGTTCGTGTTCGACCGTCGACAGCGCGTGG
>NW_003306923.1:0-3885 GCF_000142945.1 Phytophthora infestans T30-4
CACTGCCCGCCCCCACGGACGCTGCGGCCGAGGGTGGCGTCTGCACGCTTCTCTTCCTCCTCTCTCCTCCCTCCAACGGAGCACTCTAAATCAGAGCGAGTTGTCGTCGTAGACATGGAGGCGGGGCGAGGGCGACTCGCCCCCACGACCCCCCCACACCGATCCGGGGGGTGGGAAAGGGGCCTGTGCGAAAGCTTCCTCAAGCAAAAGGACGCACTCGGTCTCCATTAGTGTGGGGAGCAAAAGAAAGCTTAACCAGGTTGTTTTGAACCAGTGCCCTTGAGGTTAACACCCTCCGTTTTACCAACTGAGCTATAGATGAAGCACGCCCAACCTGACCCCTCACCCCATTGCCAAAACTGCATTCTTCAACGAGTACACACGCACTCACACAAAGGCGCACCGCCGTCCCTCCTCTTACCCAGCTAGCGCGTGGAAGACACTGGGTCTAGCACCCACCCAGCCTTTGAACATGTCCAACACAATTCAAACTGACAAGAAAGTTGGACGCGCGCCAGCGATAAATGCACGCTGCCAAACGATCTACCGCGAATCTATCATGCATGCCGCATCAGCACAGGTCACTAGCACGCACTCGAAAGCACAAAAGGGGTCCGCCAAAGCGACCCCGTCCAGGTCGCTGCTTCGAGTCTGGCAGTGTACACCTGGATCTGGGCTGGATTCCGGATCCGGTTGGATCCACGCTTGGATTTCATCTGGATCTAGCACCAACGGCCCAGTTCAATTGGGTCGGTACAGTTCGGGCCCTTGAACGATCGCGCCTGAGATCAGGCAGGACCCCTTGCACGTAAAACGTCACTCTTATGCATAAACATTCACTCCCTCCTCCAAATCCACCCTGTGGATTCGTCTTCTCTTTCTTTCCGATGTGACCAACTCACATCAGCGATCCTCCTCCTCCTGGCCCACACCCTTCCTGCGGGCACTTCTTCATCCTCTCATTGACATGACCAACTCATATCCATGGATCCCCTCCCTACTCTTCATGAGACTGCATCACGCCGAATCTGTTACGAGTCGTGCGATCCCGCAAGAAATCATAGAGTAATGCTCCACAGTTCAGATCTACCTCGTCTACCCAACTGGGTTCGTCATATCCACGCCAATGCACCAGAAATTCACGGTAAATCCGTCCGTATCTAGTCCGCTTCCCCGACCTCATATCGGTGATCTTCTCGACTTCGAACTCGTCGGTTTCGAGATCCACATTCCAACTATCTTCGGGTAAGAGGACTTCGTCGAAGTCGACGCGGTCGGATACATCCACTGAAAGACGGATCTGCGGCCGACCCGGATATTCTTTGACCAGCTTCAACTTGGATACGTGTACCACAGGGAACAGGCGATATTCGGTACCTGCCGTTTCCAGCTTTACCGCATGTTCTCCAATCTTCTCGCTCACCCGGAACGGTCCATGCCATAGATGGGCCAATTTGCGGGCGTACCCTTCTTTCACTCGATCCAAATAAAGCCACACCTGCGATCACACTTGGATTTTATGTGGACGGGCATCTTCGTTGTGTCGATCCGCTCGATCCTGTATCGCACTCCGCAGTCCGTTCGTTCACCTGGAATCTAGCTTGCCGGTAGTATTTCTGGACATGGTATCGCCATCGCCTTGGATCTCGGTTTCTCTTCTTGGTGCTGCATACTGGGATGGCTGCTTCCAGGGTGGATTTGGGATCCCACCCAGGTACCAGGTAAAATGGGGTATCACCCCGGATCCTGTCTTGGGCGGTGATTATCGCGAAGGGGAGTCGTTCTGCGTACTCATCCCAATCCCTCTGATCCAAATCCTGGACCTACATCTTGAGTGCTCTCGTGATCGTCTGCACCATGCGCTCGGCCGACCCGTTAGCTTGGGGGCGGTATGCCATGGTTGCTCGCTGTCGCTGCCCCAGGATCTGGTTGAATGCTCGAAAAAAATCAGACATAAAGCCTGGCTCCCGATCATGTCTAATCATTTCGCTGGCTCCAAATCTTCGGAAAACACACTTCTCGTACGATTCAGCAATGGTTTGCGCAGTTCTAGACGCACTAGCTTTGGCTATCACGTATCCGGTAAACAGGTCCACCCAAATCAACAATTCTGTATTTCCCTTTGAACGACTTGGGCAACGAGGGGATATGATCCATGGCTATGATTTGGAAAGGGTAAGTCGCTTGGACATTCCCAGGTGACTCCCCTTCGATTGTGGGCCTACCCTTGCCTGTCTCACAATCCACTCATTCACCGACATATCGTTGCACGCTCTTGAATAGTCCCCTCCAGTTGAAACATTCCCGGATCCGTTGGTAGGTCCGACCAATACCCTGATGTCCCCCTTCTAAACTAGCGTGGTAGTGGTGTAGGACATCCTGTTGTAAGGTTTCTGGCATCACCAATCTCATCTATCCATCCCGATCCTCGTGGACCCTCTTCGTAGGGGGGGCAATAGAAGAGCAAGTCATTCAGATCCACTGCGTAATCCGTAGCGATAATGCTGTAGGATTTGGCATCCTCCCGACTCAAGTCTCGTACATCCCCCATCAGATACTTCTTCAGTCCCAGGATCCACGCTTCCTCGTTCTGTGCTTTGAGGATCCGCTCATGCGGACTCCCTTCACGAATGTTTCCTCGAGGATCGGGGGGCTGGATCCAATCCTTCCTCTGGACCTAGTGACAGCCATCACCTGGACTGTCCTTTTCCCGGATCCAACCACTACCACTTCGTCAAGTCGGTTCAACGTAACGAGATCCTGATGTTCGGCTTCTCCCTCCAGTTCGACACCACATTGATTCCGTAAAGCGGCACTGGCCAAACTATCCGCACTGGCATTTTAATCTCGCTTGACATGTACCAACTCGTGATTCAACCAACCACGCAGGTGGATCATCACTTTCTGCCGTAACAGTGTTAGGGCCGGGGCCTTGCATAACCCCTCCACTTCACGAGGAGCTGTCGCTTCCCGCGACACCGTTGCTCCTGGAGGATCCGCTCCACGTGGAAGTGGACTTCTCCATTCCGGTCAAGCAGGGGCGGAGGTGCCCTCGTACGAGTACGAGTACTCGGCGCCTCCCGAGAGCCACTCTCGTTCGAGTGCTCCGACTGCGGGTCCGACACGGGACCCTGAGGTTGACCGCCTCCGTCAACGTCTCCTCGTGCTTGAGATTGCACTTGGCCTTGGGACTGGCGGTAATGCTGCCGCCCAGGCCGGGAATCAGGGCGAGCTCGCTCGTCTTGCGGGTCGCCTGGACCTGGTGGAGCGAGAGGTCGCGAGCCTGCACCTGCGGGTGGACCGCCGGGCCTCTTCGTCCGATCTGGACGAGGCCTTTCGCATGATCCGACGGATCAAGGCTTTGTTGCCACGTCCGGAGCCGCCTGCGGCACACTCCCAGACGTACGCGTATGGTGCGTACCCGGCGTACTCAGCGTACTCGGCGTATGGCGCCGGGGTCCGTTCGTATGGAGCCCCTCCGGCGTACGGTCTTGACCGCAGCCTTGCCGTCCCGACCGAGGCTTGGGTGCCTGCTCCGACGCCCTCGTCGACGACTGTGACCGGCCCTCGCTTCGAGGAGCTGGGTCAAGGGGGGTCTGCGAGTCAGCAACCCCCTGCGGGTCAAAGTACCGCTTAAGACGTCCGACATAGAACGTCGGGTGCGTCGTCATTGACTTTGGAAGGTCGATGGTGTACGACGCACCATGTCGGGCCAGGACTGCAAAAGGTCCGATGAAGCGGTGCTTCAGCTTGTTGCTGCCGACAGAGCTGACAGTGTCTAGCGGTAGGTTCCTCGTGTCTAATAGCACTAAGTCCCCCACTTTAAATACACTTAAGTTTCCTCTTCCATGTTTGTCTGAGTACTCCTTTTGTCTATCCTGGGCC
>NW_003306924.1:0-3888 GCF_000142945.1 Phytophthora infestans T30-4
CCCCTCCACCAAAAGAGAGAGGACGACGGCGCCGCGAAGCGCTTTTCCAGGGTCCCCCGAGGCGGCAGCGGCTTCAGCCTAGAAGTGGTTACCGGCACCCGCGTCTTTCCCGACGTACCCGCCCCGCGAAGTATGCGGGGCTTTCTTTCGGCGCGTAGCGAGACTTTGTCCTACCCTGGACCGACCTAATCTCTTGGCGCTACCAGTCAATTCCCTACAAGCTACCCCTCTCGAGTATTGACGGCAGGGCATATTCCAGCCCTATGCAGGGGACTTACCCGGAAAAGTGTACACGTGTCTTGGACTAGGAAATTTCTGCTCTGTTATCTTCTGGGAGCCCTTTCGGCTCCCCCTATTTTATCCTATGCTTCTTATACAAATATCTAGTGAAATGTAGTCGTTTCGGATCTCTACCGACCCTTCAGCTGAGTTCCGGCGACCGTTGAGCTCAGCGGCCATCCGGATAGCATATCCGGACAGATCGCCGAGTACTTACCGTGATACTTTTCTCCTAAGCTCTGGGTTATCAGACCGAGCCGATTCTTGACCTAAAGTAGGTTGGCGTATGGTCGAATCTGGAAATCCCTACACCACACGTATCCAAGCTGAAGTTGGTCAAAGAATATCCGGATCGGCCGCAGATCCTGTCTTTCGGTGGATGAATCCGACCGGGTGGATTTCGACGAAGTCCTCCTACCGGAAGATAGTTGGAATATAGATCTCGAAGACGACGAGTTCGAAGTCGAGAAGATCACCGATATGAGGTCAGGGAAGCGAGCTAGATACGGACGGATTTACCGTGAATTTCTAGTGTATTGGCGTGGATATGACGAACCCAGTTGGGTAGACGAGGCAGATCTGAGCTGTGGAGCATTACTCTATGATTTCTTGCGGGATCGTACGAATCGTAACAGATTCGGCGTGATGCAGTCTCATGAAGAAGAGTAGGAAGGGGGTCCGCTGATGTGAGTTGGTCATATCGATGGGAGGATGAAGAAGGGCCCACAGGAAGGGTGTGGGCCAGGAGGAGGAGGATCGCCGATGTGAGTTGGTCACATCGGAAAGAAAGAGAAGACGGATCCACAGGGGAAGGGTGAATTAGGAGGAAGGAGTGAATGGTTATGCATAAGAGTGACGTTTTACGTGCGAAGAGTCCCGCTTGATCTCAAGCGCGAGCTTTCAAGGGCCCGAACTATACTGACCCAATTGAAACTGGGTCATTGGCTCTAGAATCTGATGAAATCCAGGCGCGGATCCAATCGGATCCGGGATCCCGCCCAGATCCAGGTGTACATTGAAAGGGTGGATCCCGCCCAGATCCAGGTGTACACTGAAAGGGGTGGATCCCAGCCCAGATCCCAGGTGTACACTGAAAGGCTCTGACTAGATTTCACAGCCCAACGAGGGAATGTTATAGACATATTCAAGTAAAAGAGTGTGGATTATAATAGCTTATGCAAAGGGCTAACTCGACCCAGTTTCCAGTCGCTTGTTACTGCTACGAAACGAATCCACGAAGACTGAAACTAGGGGGCGTGGCGTCAAAGAGTGATGAGGATCAGGTAGTCTTGGGGCTACACGTTGAAGAACTTGCCCACTAGACGCTGGATCTGGCGTCCTGGGTGTTGGCTCAGGTCCCCGCGAAACTGGATGCGCCAAGGCTCGGCTTCGTCGATCTCTCGCAAAGCTTCCAATAGGCTCGTGGGTTCGGGGCGATGGAGGTTGGGATCCTCCAAGTTGGCTTGACGGGATACGGATCCCGGAAACCAAGCTACCTTATCCCCGCGTCGGGGAAGATGCAAGAAGGATGGATTCAACAAAATATCCACGTCACACCAACCATCCTGGATTGCCAACACGAGGATCACAAGGAACCTCTTCCAAGCTCGGCCGGCATGGCTACGTCGGTTACCACGCTGCTTGTTGAAATCGGACAACCAAGTCGAACCCTGCAGTTGGTTCCGAGAGATGGGGAACCGGTGAGTGCCCTCCCATATGGCAACCCGGTGCTTGGAGACGAAATCCCGGAACGCACGAACGAATACCCCGAGTCGCCCACGCACATCACCCCTGAAGCTAACCGGATCCACCGGTGTGGTGGCCAGCGCATCCCACGTGGCAGCTCTTGTCACTTCTTCCACGAGAGGTCTGGTGATGAGCGAACCCACGTACCCGGCCCTCGGGATGGCGTCTGCTGTCCGAGGAAATATCCATTCAGCTCGAAAAGGCAGCTCAGGGAGCAGGACCGTGATCTTCATTGAGATGACCGCGACCCGGTTCAACTTCTTGGCGGACCAAGGCTCGATGTCTCTGGTAGCGAAGGCCACAGGAGCACGTCTACCAGGAATGAAGGCGGCATCCGGACCGAACGGAGCCACGGGGAGCATCCCTGGCAGTGATGAGTTCGGGGGAGCGGGGATCAAGACAGATCCAGGGGATCCGCCACCATGAGGCGATCCTGGGGAACCGCCACCAGGCGACCCCTCTCCGCCAGATCCAAGGAGTCCGCCACCACGAGGCGACCCCCTCCCACCATCGCTACCCGATCCGCCGTCACTGTCGACTTTGATCGCGGAATCTCCCAAGTGTCCCCCTCCGGATCTGGCTGTGCCAGCGACTTGTGGAGGCGGCGTCGAGAGGGATCTCCGCCGGGCTTCGGATCGAGATTGGGATAGAGCCCGTCGCGTGTCTTCCTCCAAAGCATCCTCAGCGGCTCGAGCCTCCTCCGAATCCTCCGGACTTTCATCGTCGTCGTCGTCGTCATCGTCCTCATCGCCCAGAGTGAAGGGATAAGGGCCGGAGGACGACGTACGCTTCGATGACGGCCGGATAGGAGGTCCTGAGCCGTCGGACCAGTCGGATTCCCCATCCTCGTCGTCCTCCGAGCTGCCAAGTCCACATCCAGGGGGAATGACACGTTTGGCCTTCCCCTTCCCGGGTCCAGTACGGGCCGGCGAAGGGCTGATGGAAGCGGGCTGGGGAACAGCGGACGTCGTCACCGAAGGACCAGCGGTGGATCCCGTCTTGGACGCCGATCCCGGTTTGGATACGGCCGTAGATCCCGCCTTGGCAGTGGATCCAGCCTTGGATCCCACTCCCGCTTTGGACGTAGCAACGGATCCAGTCTTGGACGCCGTAGACCCAGTCTGGGGTCCAGATCCAGACTTGGACGTAGTTGCAGATTCAGTCTTGGACACCGAGGTAGATTTGGATCTGGCGGTGGATCCAGACTTGGATCCTGCACCCGACTTCGAGGGGGAAGCGGAAGTCTTGGACGCGGATGCGGATCCCGCTTTGGACGCAGAGGTGGATCCCGCTTGCGAAGCCGTTTTAGAGACCGGAGTCGTTTTGGGTTTGGCTTTCGGGGAAGCTCGAGCATGCTTACGGGGACGGGGGGATCCGGTGCTAGGAGCGGAATACGCACTACGCGGACGTTTCGCAACTGATGGATCTGGCCCACTTACAGACGGGAGAGGAGCAGAGACGCTGGCAGCACGAGAAGGTCCCGACAAGGGAGGAACGGGATCCGACACGGCAGCTGTCACCACCGCCAGTCGTCGACGAGCCAAATCCCGCTCCGATAAGCCACGATCGCGCTCCAGGACCAGCTGTTGCTACTGAGTTTGGGCTGCAGCGAGTTGATCCCGGAGTTTCGCGGCGGTCGCATCGGCTTCTTTCAATTTGTCACCTGGATGGACAATAACGAGTGAATATGGGGTTACTAGCAAGGACTAAAAGAGGATCCACGTACTCGTGCGGCGAAGCTTGGATTCCAGCTCTGTTTGTGCACGCTTGGCAGCCGCCCACTCGGTAGCCGCCTTGTCCCGCTGGAGTTCGCTGTCCGCCAGCTTCGCTTGGATCTCGTCGCGCAATTGAGTCATGCGCGAA
>NW_003306925.1:0-3890 GCF_000142945.1 Phytophthora infestans T30-4
GTGGTGGATCTCCCAGGATCGCCCCAAGGTAGCGGATCCCCGAGGATCGCCTCACGGTGGCGGATCCCCTAGATCTGTCTTGATCCCCGCTCCCCCTAACTCGTCACTGCCAGGGATGCTCCCCGTGGCTCCGTTCGATCCGGATGCTGCTTTCATTCCTGGTAGACGTGCTCCCGTGGCCTTCGCTACCAGAGACATCAAGCCTTGGTCAGCCAAGAAATTGAACCGAGTCGCGGTCATCTCCATGAAGATCACAGTCCTGTTTCCGGAGTTGCCTTTTCGGGCTGAGTGGATATTACCTCGGACAGCGGACGCCATCCCGAGGGCCGGGTACGTGGATTCGCTCATCACCAGACCCCTCGTGGAGGAACTGACAAGTGCTGCCCCGTGGGATACACTGGTCACCACACCGGTGGATCCGGTTAGCTTCAGGGGTGATGTGCGTGGGCGACTCGGGGTATTCGTTCGGGCGTTCCGGGATTTCGCCTCCAAGCACCGGGTTGCTATATGGGAGGGCACTCACCGGTTCCCCATCTCTCGGAATCAATTGCAGGGTTCGACTTGGTTGTCCAACTTCAACAAGCAGCGTGGTAACCGGCGTAGCCATGCGGGCCGAGCTTGGAAGAGAGTCCTTGTGATCCTCGTGTTAGCAATCCAGGACGGTTGGTGTGACGTGGATATTTTGCTGGATCCATCCTTCTTGCATCTTCCCCGACGCGGGGATAAGGTAGCTTGGTTTCCGGGATCCGTATCCCGTCAAGCCAACTTGGAGGATCCCAACCTCCATCGCCCAGAACCCACGAGCCTATTGGAAGCCTTGCGAGAGATCGACGAAGCCGAGCCTTGGCGCATCCAGTTTCGCGGGGACCTGAGCCAACACCCAGGACGCCAGATCCAGCGTCTAGTGGGCAAGTTCTTCAATGTTCAACCCAAGACTACCTGATCCTCATCACTCTTCGACACCACGCCCCAGTTTCCGTCTTCGTGGATTCCTTTCGTAGCAGTAACTAGCGACTGGATACTGGGTCGAGCTAGCCTTTTGCATAAGCTATTATAACCCACACTTTCTTACTTGAATATGCTTACAACATTCCTTCGTCGGTTGAGAAATCTAGTCCACCCTTTCAGTGTACACCTGGATCTGGGCTGGATCCACCCTTTCAGTGTACACCTGGATCTGGGCTGGATCCACCCTTTCAGCGTACACCTGGATCTGGGCTGGACCCACCCTTTCAGCGTACACCTGGATCTGGGCTGGATCCACCCTTTCAGCGTACACCTGGATCTGGGCTGGATATACCCTTTCAGCGTACACCTGATTCTGGGCGAGATCCCGGATCCAGTTGGATCTGCGCCTGGATTTCATCCGGATCTAGCGCCAATGACCCAGGTTCAATCGGGTCAGTATAGTTCGGGCCCTTGAAAGCTCGTGCTCGAAATCAAGCAGGACTCCTCACACGTAAAACGTCACTTTTATGCATAAACATTCACTTCTTCCTCCTAATCCACCCTGTGGATTCGTCTTCTCTTTCTTTCCGATGTGACCAACTCATATCAGCGATCCTCCTCCTCCTGACCCACACCCTTCCTGTGGGTCCTTCTTCATCCTCCCATCGATATGACCAACTCACATCCATGGGTCCCCTCCCTACTCTTCTTCATGAGACTGCATCACGCCGAATCTGTTACGATTCGTACGATCCCTCAAGAAATCATAGAGTAATGCTCCACAGTTCAGATCTGCCTCGTCTACCCAACTAGGTTCGTCATATCCACGCCAATGCACCAGAAACTCACGGTAAATCCGTCCGTATCTAGTTCGCTTCCCCGATCTCATATCGGTGATCTTCTCGACTTCGAACTCGTCGGCTTCGAGATCCACATTCCAACTGTCTTCCGGTAGGAGAACTTCGTCGAAGTCGACGCGGTCGGATGCATCTACCGAAAGACGGATCTGCGGCCGATCCGGATATTCTTTGACCAACTTCAGCTTGGATACGTGTACTACAGGGAACAGGCGATATTCGGTACCTGCCGTTTCCAGCCTCACCGCATGTTCTCCAATCTTCTCTCTCACCCGGAACGGTCCATGCCATAGATGGGCCATTTGCGAGCGTACCCTTCTTTCACTCGATCCAAATACAGCCACACCTGCGATCCCACTTGGATTTGATGTGGACGGGCGTCTTCGTTGTGTCGATCCGCTCGATCCTGTATCGCATTCCGCAGTCGTTCGTTCACCTGGGATCTAGCTTGCCGGTAGTATTTCTGGACTTGGTATCGCCATCGCCTTGGATCTCGGTTTCTCTTCTTGGTACTGCATACTGGAATGGCCGCTTCTAGGGTGGATTTGGGATCCCACCCATGTACCAAGTAAAATGGTGTATCACCCCGGATCCTGTCTTGGGCGGTGTTCATCGCGAAGGGGAGCCGTTCTGCGTACTCATCCCAATCCCTTTGATCCAAATCCTGGACATACATCTTGAGTGCTCTCGTGATCGTCTGCATCATGCGTTCGGCCGACCCGTTAGCTTGGGGACGATATGCCATGGTTGCTCGCTGTCGCTGCCCTAGGATCCGGTTGAATGCTCGAAAGAAATCAGACATAAAGCCTGGCTCCCGATCATGTCTAATCATTTCGCTAGCACCAAATCTTCGGAAAACACACTCCTCGTACGATTCCGCAATGGTTTGCGCAGTTCTAGACGCACTAGCTTTGGCAATCACATATCCGGTAAACAGGTCCACCCAAATCAACAATTCTGTGTTTCCTTTGAACGACTTGGGCAACGAGGGGATATGATCCATAGCTATGATCTGGAAAGGGTAAGTCGCTCGAACATTCCCAGGTGACTCCCCTTCGATCGTAGGTCTGCCCTTGCCTGTCTCACAATCCACGCATTCACCGACATATCGTTGTACACTCTTGAATAGTCCTCTCCAATGGAAACATTCCCGGATCCGTTGGTAGGTCCGACCAATGCCCTGATGTCCGCCTTCCAAGCTAGCTCCAATCCAAACGCCACTCTCAACTTCTTCTTCCATTGCCAGAGCTCAGCTCCGCCACGGGTCAGACTCCAGTCGGACAGGATGAGGCTGTTTAGTCGGCTGTTGCACCGATAGCTCATCGCCTTCAACAGCAACACAGTTTCTTCCACCAACTGATTGATGTTGGCTGCACGCACCGGCTGAGTTAACTCGAGACCCAACACCGGCCACTTCGCCTGCGCCATCGCCACAGGCGCGAACATCATCATCCATTCCGATCTCGTTCTCATCTCCTCGCCGAGTCGAGCCAGCACTTTATTGGCGCTCGGCGTATCGGCGTTCCTCGTCGCTTTCGGAATAAGGGGCGGACGGTCCCCTTGAGCAACGCCATGTTCTTCTTCATCTTCTTCATCGTCCGCACCTTCGTCGAGCTCGGCGGATAAGTTGCGCTCGACAAGACGCGGGTCTCCCATGCGTCCCACCTGCAGCGTCAACTCTTCCACCTCGCCAAGTAGCTCGGCGGTAGTCTTCGTTTCTCCGAGCTCAGCGGTCTCGGCCTTCTCTTCATACTCTCCTTCACTTGCATCTCCGTTCTCGCTCTCCTGGCCTTGGCCATCCTCGTCGAGCTGGACGGTTCGTCCCACCTCCATCGTCATGGCGATGAGTCGTTGATCCGCCGGGTCCGACCCCGCTACAGGCGATCCTCCAGCCGTCGCTGGGCTTCCGTCGCTCGAAGCTGCTGATCCCTTGACGATCTTCACGGTTCATGGCGCGAAATCGCTGCCAGGACATATTGCGCGACCTGCACTTTGTTGACAATGAGTCAGATCATGGACGAGATAAACTGTGGAAGCTTCGACCAGTTGTGGACAAGCTGCAGCAGAGATTCCTTGATGGCTGGT
>NW_003306926.1:0-3891 GCF_000142945.1 Phytophthora infestans T30-4
CCGGTAAAATCCGGTCCGTAATCTAGGTTTCGCCTTCCCCGACCTTCAATATCCGGGTGATCTTCTTCGAACTTTCGAACTCGGTCGGGCTTTCGGAGGATCCCCATTTCCAAACAAATCTTTCCCGGTAGGGCGGGACTTCCGTCGGAAAATCTAACCCGGGTCGGGATCCCATCCACCCGAAAAGACGGGGTTTGCGGCCGATCCCGGGATATTCCTTGACCCAACTTTCAGCTTGGGATAAGTGTACTACAGGGAACAAGCGATATTTCGGTACCTGCCCGTTTCCAGCTTTACCGCGTGTTCTCCAATCTTCTCGCTCACCCGGAACGGTCCATGCCATAGATGGGCCAATTTTGCGGGCGTACCCCTTCTTTCACTCGATCCAAATAAAAGCCACACCTGCGATCCCACTTGGATTTGATGTGGACGGGCGTCTTCGTTGTGTCGATCCCGCTCGCTCCTGTATCGCACTCCGCAGTCGTTCGTTCACCTGGGATCTAGCTTGCCGGTAGTATTTCTGGACTTGGTATCGCCATCGCCTTGGATCTCGGTTCCTCTTCTTGGTGCTGCAAACTGGGATGGCCGCTTCCAGGGTGGATTTGGGATCCACCCATGTACCAAGTAAAATGGTGTATCACCCCGGATCCTGTCTTGGGCGGTGTTCATCGCGAAGGGAAGCCGCTCTGCGTACTCATCCCAATCCTTCTGATCCAAATCCTGGACATACATCTTGAGTGCTCTCGTGATTGTCTGCACCATGCGCTCGGCCGATCCGTTAGCTTGGGGACGATATGCCATGGTTGCTCGCTGTCGCTGCCCCAGGATCCGGTTGAATGCTCGAAAGAATTCAGACATAAAGCCTGGCTCCCGATCATGTCTAATCATCTCGCTAGCTCCAAATCTTCGGAAAACGCACTCCTCGTACGATTCAGCAATGGTTTGCGCAGTTCTAGACGCACTAGCTTTGGCTATCAAGTATCCGGTAAACAAATCCACCCAAATCAACAATTCTGTGTTTCCTTTGAACGACTTGGGCAACGAGGGGATATGATCCATGGCTATGATTTGGAAAGGGTAAGTCGCTTGGATATTCCCAGGTGACTCCCCTTCGATTGTGGGCCTGCCCTTGCCTGTCTCACAATCCACGCATTCACCGACATATCGTTGTACGCTCTTGAATAGTCCTCTCCAGTGGAAACATTCCCGGATCCGTTGGTAGGTCCGACCAATACCCTGATGTCCGCCTTCCAAGCTAGCATGGTAGTGGTGTAGGACATCCTGTTGCAAGGTTTCTGGCATCACCAGTCTCATCAATCCATCCCGATCCTCGTTGACTCTCTTCGTAGGGGGGCAATAGAAGAGCAAGTCATTCAGATCCACTGCGTAATCCGTAGCGATAATGCTGTAGGATTTGGCATCTTCCCGACTCAGGTCTCGTACATCCCCCATCAGATACTTCTTTAGTCCCAAGATCCACGCTTCCTCGCTTTGTGCTTTGAGGATCCGCTCAATACGGACTCCCTTCACAAATGTTTCCTCGAGGATCTGGGGGCTGGATCCAATCCTTCTTCTGGACCTAGTGACGGCCATCACCTGGACTGTTCTTTTCCTGGATCCAACTACCACCACTTCGTCTAGTCGGCTCAATGTAACGAGATCCTGATGCCCGGCTTCTCTCTCCACTTCGACACCACATCGATTCCGTAAAGCGGCACTGGCCAAGCTGTCTGCACTGGCATTCCAATCTCGCTTGACATGCACCAACACGTGATTCAACCATCCACGCAGGTGGATCATCACTTTCTGCCGTAACAGTGTTAGGGCCGGGGCCTTGCAGTCAATCTCACCTCGCACCTGTCTGATTACCAAATTTGAATCCCCACAAATCACCAGCCGTTTTGGATCTTGTCCCTTTAGTAAATCCAAACCCAGAAGGAGTCCGTTATACTCCGCCTCATTGACGGTGAGGCCTTCCGCGTAAGTGGATCTGGCCCGTACAACTTCCCATCCGGGCAGTCTCCACAGTATTGCACTGTATGCTCCCCCGCCGCGTCGTACACGAGCGGATCCATCGAAACTCAGGACGTATAGATCCTCATCCACCTGTACCGTCGGGATCGGGATCTGGATCCGGCGTTTGGGCTCTTGTGGTAAAGTGCTTTCTCAGAAATAAGAGAATGGGCCTGACGCGGGGTCACTATCCCGAATCAATGACAATTTCAAGTGATTAGAGAGGATTTGGGTTGGCTGGCACGGATGCAAGTTGCCGGTGGTGGATTAGCCATGACGAGCAGCACCCCGTATGAAGTGACGATGGATCTGGTATGAGCGATGTACGAGAAGGCAAGATCCACCAAGACTTACCTCGGATCCACCCTTACTTGGATTCACCTAAATGGATATGGGATATACTATACAAGAGTGGATCGGGTGTGGATCCTATGAAGGAAGGATGGTAGGTGCCCTCTGAAGGTGGATCTAGTAGCCACGGCTAACGAGGAGTCAAGATCCACCGCGAGGTGACCCGGATCCCATGCTTTCGAGTTAGGATCCAAGGAGGGAGGATCCCGCCTTAAGGGACCTGGATCCAGGGTATAGGTATGATGGATGCAGTGGATCTAGAACTTTCGTGGGACAGTGGAGTTCACAGACGGTTGCGAGATGATGTTGGATGAGTGGAGAGCTCAGATCCACGACGAGTGTACACTTTCAAGTGAAGTGGATCCAAGCGACCTGGATCCTGATGAGTGTACCCATAATAGGGTAACCATAATGATTACGCCATGGATCCGGTGGATCTGAAGATAATACAGCTGGGATGATGGTGTGGTAAAGTGCTTTCTCAGAAATAAGAGAATGGGCCTGACGCGGGGTCACTATCCCGAATCAATGACGATTTCAAGTGATTAGAGAGGATTTGGGTTGGCTGGCACGGATGCAAGTTGCCGGTGGTGGATTAGCCATGACGAGCAGCGCCCCGTATGAAGTGACGATGGATCTGGTATGAGCGATGTACGAGAAGGCAAGATCCACCAAGACTTACCTCGGATCCACCCTTACTTGGATTCACCTAAATGGATATGGGATATACTATACAAGAGTGGATCGGGTGTGGATCCTATGAAAGGAAGGATGGTAGGTGCCCTCTAAAGGTGGATCTAATAGCCACGGCTAACGAGGAGTCAGGATCCACCGCGAGGTACCCCGGATCCCATACTTCCGAGTTCGGATCCAAGGAGGGAGGATCCCGTCTTGAGGGACCTGGATCCAGAGTATAGGGATGATTGTGGTGTTGGAAATCCCACGTGAACTCTAGCTACAGATGTAGTTAGGATGTTCCCACAACAATATGTCTACTAGGATAGTAAACGATCGTTCGGGCGGACCTGAAGACCCCAGTTCTGCCCTTGCACCGGGACAAACTGGACCTTGTAAACTACTTATATAGGCCAACCAGTAAAATAAGAACACGCTACTAGCACGAGCAAAGCTAGCAGGTGTTTTGAATCCTCGTGGTCCCAACAGCGGAAGGGTACCAGGCACGGGTAAGCCTTTTACGAGATCACCGAGTGTTCAACACTCGGCTGAAAGAATAAAAGCGATGCGATACAAGCACTCCCAGTCGTGCAAATAGGCAACAATAAGCCGTCACGTAAAACCTCCCGATAATAATCGGCCAATACACAAAGTCTCTTGGCCTTGCCGGATGAACCCTCGCTACAGAGCTTCGAGTTCACCGACAGGCATAACACACTCAAACAAGCTTGACCTGACGCTTACCTTGAAGCCGGACGTCGCTCTGTGTGCTTGAGTGGAAATTCTGTTCTGTATTTAAGCTTACCTTTCGGGTCTATTCCTAATAAGAAGTCCTAATCAAGTATACAAATA
>NW_003306927.1:0-3891 GCF_000142945.1 Phytophthora infestans T30-4
GGTGGCCCCCCCTTGCTCTCCCCCCCTGCGTTAATGGAAAAGTCCGAAACTCCGTTATCGGGGCAGGAGCCGACGTTTGTTGGCCCGTTCGCGAGTGCCGGTTGCATTTGCGGTAAACTCGTTCCTGGGACATCTTATCCTGGAGGGCGGCACAAAATAAAATGAAATGCCTTTCGATATATCCATTTCGGAAATAAGGAGAGCGGGTAATGTATTTAATTTTTATCATGGACGAGGGACATGATTAATAGCATGTGCGCTTCCATGTAAATAATCCTGGCCTGCAACGGTTTCAAAAAAACAAAAGAAGTTCATTTCAAAGATTTGAAAACACATCAAAAGGACACACGATAAACTTTACGTTTTACACTATACTTTAATTCGTAGCCCAAAAAACGGAGTGCCAGGGCGTGGACGATGCATTAAGTTTGAAGGACCACAACGAGTGGCTACATATATTCAATCTTGCGGGGGGTATTTCTAAAATAGTGTTTTCCAGTGAAGATTTGGGTAAGCTGGTTCGACATGTCGAGAATGCTGCTCTAAAAACTGTCGATGGTTTGGAGCACATGGATCGCCACGTTGATGACAGGAAGTGCATGAAAAGCACATTATACTACATTTATAACGCGTGGAGAACGAACCCGACGAGTTTCGTTTGGCATATTCATTCTTGGTTGTGGAGGCAATTACTAGCTCGAGCTTAATTTTTTTTAAATCTGACAAACTTTACTATTTGTTAAGATCCCAACAGAAGATTTGCTCTCGTGGCGTAAGAAGGAGACGCGAGAGAGTCCTGCTCCAAGCCTCGCTTCTAGGGCGCTAACAGTAAGACCGTTCGAGCCGATCAATGGCAGGCGCGGATCATGACGAACACCATCGCCAGAGATAACGCGACCACACCATGTCACCTCACGCTTGAAAATGACGCTCTTCTTCGCGTTGAGCTTAATGTTGTGCCTGTGTAGCAGCATAAAGAATCGTCGCAGGACATCAATAAACTCGTCCATCGTCTTAGCATATAAAAGCACATCGTCGATCCACACCTGTGCATTGTTGGGAATCAAGTCGGCCAAGACGCGCTGCATTTGACCCTGGAAATGGAGTGCTGAGTCCATTGCACCTTGAGGGACCCGTGTTGGTGTATACACACCTTCATCTGTCATAAATGACAGCACCTCCTGGCTCTCTTCTGAGAGCGGCAACTGCCAGAATCCGCTCTTCATGTCAAAGTTAGCCATGGCTACAGCACAATTCACGTTGTTCATCACTGCTGCTACATCAGGCATGGTACCAGCAATTGGCACCGTGGCTTGATTAACAGCACGGTAATCGATGGTGAGGCGAAATTCATCTTTGGATCCTGGTTTGCGAACAGGGACGACCGCGCTTGCCCAGCGTGCCGACCTGTTCTCCTTCACAAGTCCATTCTTGGCAAGCTGCGCCACGTGCTCACGAATAAACTGCCGCTGCAGGGGTGCGTACTTGCGTTGCTTGCAGCGAATTGGAGTGGTGCCTTCCTTTAGCTGAATGCGCAGCGGTTCCACCTTAGCGGGAGGACCGTCACTCAGACTATCTTGCCATATATCTGGATACTGGTTTAGAACGCCATGCAATTCTTCAACTTGTTCGGCGGCCATGCCATTAGCAGCGGCGTCAGCGACCATCGCATTAATGCTGCCCTGTGCGTCCTTAGCCAGTTGGTGATCCTGCGAGGTATCTCCCACCTCATAGTCGTCACTGTCATCCACGAAGTCAGCCCCATTGGCTAATTGAGCCAGCATGTCGTCCACATTGATACCCAGCTCATTTAGGGTGTCCTTGCCTGGTAAAAGCTCTTCTTCTTCGCTGTCCATAACCACACATGTGACAGATGGCACGTTCACCACACCTGCAACAAGTGTTCAGTTTGAGATCCACTTCCACCGTACAGTCGCATTCTAGTCGTCGGCCGTCAGCAACCACTACTTCCACTGGGACGTCCAAGCGTTGAATGCGCAGGTCAGACTGGAGGCCCAGTAAAGAGTGTACCGCACAACTTGGGATCACACGTCGCTCAGCACCCGTGTCTTGAATGAACATGACGTCAAGAAGGTTATTAATCTTCACAGTGTTTGCGCTTTCACGGCCTTTAACAACCTTCGAGCGGACCACAGTGCTGCTCGAGTCCTTGGCAGCGCGATAGCGGGCTAGAGCTTCTTCACGCTGCGCAGCTGTGGCTGTAGGGTACGCACGCATCCAATGGGGGCCATGGCAAACTAGGCAACCGTCCACAGGCGGTGTCGCGGCCTTGGCAGGCTTCGGGGAGCCTTTGCTCCTCTCGGTACTAGCTGTAATATCGCGGCGTCGTCCATCCTTACCAGCCTTGGTGCTCAGTTTTGGTCCTGACGCGCCAGTTGTGCTGGAAACGGGCTGACGCTGGGAGCTACGCGACGAACCGCTCTCCTTGGTGAGGCGATGAAAACGCTGTTGCGCTTTGGCATGCTCTAGTATGAGATTGAATAGCGCCACGTCATCTGTCTTGCAATCTCGGCGCTCCAACTCAACTAGACGCTGGATATGTTCTTTTAAAATAGCAGGCTGAAGATTCTCGATCAGCAGGCGACACCTGGCCTTCATACGATCTCTGTATCCTTGTAGAGACGGGTCTGTTTTGCCAATCAGACCCTGTAGGCCGTTCTCTTCCACTATCTTTGTAAAGTCTTCAAAGTAGCGAAAGACGCGGACATGCATGTCGCCAGCAGCTTCATATCGGAGGTAGGTGTTTTGAACACCTCCAAGCGACCAGCCGGCTCGCAAATGAACCGCCGTTGATGAAGGACAAGCCGTTGACCCTGACGAACAAAACGTCGCTGATCCTTTCCGCATAGAGTGAGTCCCCAGCTCAGTAGCGACAATCCCTTGGCGCTGCAATTCCGTCGCGACACTCTCTTGCGCCAGTAGACGCAGCCAGCACTTCCGAAATCGCTCGTATTGGTTACTGCCAGGAAAAAGGAGATCGCCGTCGCCAAAATTAGAAACCGCCCAATATATACCTAGTGCCACAATTGGACAAATACTTGGTTGTAGCGGGTTCGCGTAGATATGGCGCGGGTCACGCGGTCGGTCCCCTCCTTGATCATTCTTCATATGCGCGAAGTAAATCTGCAGTGCATCACCCCTCCATTCCATGTGTGAATGGCGAATGCCAAAAGCATTAGACGACCGACACATTAGGTTCCACGCAATCACCATGTACGCGTGAGCAAATGCCATCTCCTTCCCCGAGTGAGAGAGCATCTCTTTGCACAAGAAAGAGTACAGATCAAACATGAGTGGGTCCTTACCAGTCTTGACAGAGCTCTCGCCGTTCGCTGCGTCCTTGGCAAGTTTATGCTTGAGTCCTTTAAAGTAGTTTGTCAGCTCGGAGTCTAAATTCTTGGTCATGGTACGGCCGTAGTCGCGAAACAAGTTAAACAACCCCGCCCTGTGAGTGTTTAGGGCAGAGTAGCTTAGAGCACAGCCATCCTTTCGCTCGAGCGTCACAAGCCATGTGACAAAATCAGCTGCATCTAAGGCCTCAAACTCTAGCGGGATGACAGTGCGTCTTTGCGTAGCGAGATCTTTGATACGAGAGCGCAGCTGCTGCAACGTGCACTCTGATATGTCACCGAGGCCATCGAGGAAGGGCTTGGGCACGAGATGCGGCTTGTTGCGGATAATCCAAGCGAGGAAGCGGCAGTATGAGTTCTGGTAGGTGGCCCTCGAACGCGCGGTGACTGTGTTTTCACGAATATCACGAACTGTTTTCTCTAGCTTCTCCCAATCATGGCTATCCATTTTGTGTTAGACAAGAGGTCTGACTTAATTCTGCGCAAATTGCGATTTGCTGGCGTTGTACTCCAGCTGAAT
>NW_003306928.1:0-3892 GCF_000142945.1 Phytophthora infestans T30-4
ATGGCACTTAAGAGCCCTTCCACGGGCTAGAAGCAAACGTTGCACTGATTAGAGCTACTTGTGATCGAATAAATTACTGCCTTCACAGCGCAGATCCCGTTATCGATCCCGTGGCGTGATTTACGGCAACGCTTGTAGGGATTGTCTCCAGGGAGTCACAGCCGAGTCCGGGACAACGCACAGCTCTGGCGCTAGGCTACCGGATCCTGTATTTTGTGTTGTGTCGCACACCTCCCCTTCGCGCGGCTCCTCCGGCTGCGCTACTAACCAGGGTCGGACAGTCCGCGGCTGTTTGTAGAGCGGGGCCTTGCGTGGGGCGAGCGAAGAGCGGGATGTAGTTGTAGAACGGTAACGAGCAGTAAACAGTGAAAAGTAAACTTGGTTCCTTGTTCTTTGTAGTAGGTTGGGAAATATACGACTGAGAAACTAATGCGCCGGGCTAAAACGGGGAAATTGCGCTCATGAGGATGACACCCCTTCTCCTACGCTCACCTGTACTCCTGGACATGACTTCCAACCCAACGTGACAACCGGTTGACTCGATACTCAAGCCAGTATATAGATCGTGCCATCCGTCCTTGAAGCTGGCGTCGCAAGTGCAAGTTTCCTTCCTCAAGGTCTTCACGACCCCCTCTGCACCAAGAACACCTGGCAGTCGGCGCTTGAACAGTTCCCACTTGCTACAGTAGGACTCTGGGCGCTTTATACGGACTTCACTTTCTTCGCATCTGGTGCACGCGGCAGGAACGACCCCTGCATTCCCCGGTACGGACATTCTCCTCCACTTGCAGTTTGCCGTCCTCGGCGAACCGTGCACCGGAGGCGATGAGGTAACGTCTGGGAAACCGAAATATAAGCAGCACGGTTAGGAACATACTTATCTTCGTGGTTACGGCGGCACCAAGCGCCAGTACCATCGCGCCCGTATTACGTGCTACCTTGAGACGCGTCGCCTTCTGGTACCACTCGAACACTTCCTTGTCGAGTTCACTTGCTACCCAGACAACAGCATGGTTCATGATTCCACCTTCAACGTCTCGATCGTCGGAACTTTCATCCAGCGCGGCTAGTGGTCGCTTGAAGCGTTCCGAGCAAAGCTCCTTGTCACACCCGCTGCTCTCCGTGACTACCTCCGTAACCATTACCTTAATAAGGGTACTCATATCCTCCTTCATTGCCAACTCGGGGCTCGACGGAATTATCCTTATCCCCTTCTCCATATTCATGTCGTCTCCGACCCTGGTCTTCTTATTGCAACTGTTCTCCTTCCAACCCACATCGACGGGACCGCCCGCGTCGACCCCTCCGTAAGTGTTCCGATCTTCTTGCATCACGCCGGTAGTGCTCACTACGTCACGGTTAATAGTGTTATCCTTAAGCACTTCGTCGACGGGACCGTCTGCGTAGATCTCTCCGTAAGAGTTCCGATCTTCTTGCATCACGCGGTAGTGTTCGCTACGTCACGGCTAAGAGTGTTCTCCTTAAGCACTTCGTCGACGGGACCATCCGCGTCGACTTCGCCATACGTGTCCGGATCTCCTTGGATCACGCGGTAGTGTTCCCTACATCATGGTTAATAGTGCTCACCTTTAGCACTTCGTCGACGGGACCGTCCGCGTCGACTTCGCCATACGTGTCCGGATCTCCTTGGATCACGCGGTAGTGTTCCCTACATCATGGTTAATAGTGTTCTCCTTAAGCACTTCGTCGACGGGACCGTCCGCGTCGACTTCTCCATAAGTGTCCAAATCTCCTTGCATCACGCCGGTAGTGTTCACTACGGCACGGTGAAGAGTGTTCTCATTAAGCACTTCGTCGACGGGACCGTCCGCGTCGACTTCTCCGTAAGTGCTCCGTTCTCCTACCATCGCGGGTATAGCGTTCTGTGTGTCTAGCACCTTTTTTTTGACTTCCTTGACCACAAGCAGACTGTTGTGACTTGAATTGCGTCCCTGGTGGTCCTTTCGTCGTTAGGAGTGTCGACTTCGAGGACCGAGCTAACCCACTTATGCTGAACCATGACATCACCTTCAGAGCCTACCGTCCTACTGTTCTCTTCGACGATCTCTTCCTCAGCGACGGAACGCTCTTCAAACCATTTTGAAATATGCAGACGGACGAGCCGTGTTCACCACCCACCGCGGAATCTGTCGCGCGCGTGTTAGTACCTTTGGTTGAGGGTTCTCGAACTTCGCCATCGTTCTTCATAGCAGGTTTCTCTGGTTCTTGCTCTACCAGTACCGCTCTCCTAAGAGTAGTCACTTCAGCCAATTCTTCATAGCTATCTCCTCTTAATACTTCGTCACAGTCTCGCGAAACACTTAAGGCACCAGTGGTGCTCTGGAACACTGTCGTATCGTATCTGGCAGGCTCCATCTCTTTGCGAAGAAAGAACTGTTATTGTTGCACCCTTCCGGTTACTTCTTCTACCCCATATTCTCGTTCCACCCTCCAGTCTTTACGCGCACCTGGGACCATTGACGCATTGTATTATACGGGCTCACAGCGCTCTCTGATCGATGAATGTTCTTGTTTCACTTCTTCAGTCACACGCGCTCCATTTATAATCGATTCACACACCTCCTGAAACATTCCACTCATCCCGGGACGCGCTCCATAGCGTTCGCCAAATGGCAAGCGTTCCTCGATGTAAATTGGCTGGGTGGTGTCTGTGTCCAAATTGGCTGGGATGGGAACACTTCCTGAGTGTGTTGCGTTAGTTGTTTCAGCAGTCCGACTGCTGGTTGAAGTACTTGGCCGTTCGGTAATAGTATATAGCCTCTGCGTAAGACACTTCCACCGCATACAGCAAACGACGAATACAAATAGTGTGGGGGGATTACATGGACGCTGCCATCAGGCATCGTGACCACATCGACGATTAGAAACACCCACCGTTACGACGCGGATGGCACCGTTCCCCGTGTTGTCGACTTGAAAACACGCATCCAGAACTGTTCCACCAGCCGTTTTAGCGGGCTGGAGAACTTTCTCGGGGCCCCCAGCCCCAAACAGTTGCGGGGTTCCACCTCGGGGTCTTCCCATTCTTAGTTGTTGATAGCTCCTCCAACTCTCACCAGACAACGCCATTCTCCAGCAAGCAGACTACCCTGCTTCTCCAACAAAATGTCGCACACCTCCCCTTCGCGCGGCGCCTCCGGCCGCGCTACTGGTCAGGGTCGGGCAGTCCGCGGCTGTTTGTAGAGCGGGGCCTTGCGTGGGGCGAGCGAGGAGCGGGTTCCAGTTGTAGAACGGTAACGAGCGGTAATCAGTGAAAAGTAAACTTGGTTCCTTGTTCTTTGTAGTAGGTGGGAAATATACGACTGAGAAACTAATGCGCCGGGCTAAAACGGGGAAAGGGTCGATCGCGCTCATGAGGATGACACCCCTATCTCCTACGCTCACCTGTACTCCTGGGCATGACTTCCAACCCAACGTGACACCCGGTGGACTCGATACTCAAGACAGTATATAGTTCGTGTCATCCGTCCTTGAAGCTGGCGAGGCAAGTGCAAACTCCCTCCTCAAGGTCTTCACAATTCCCTCTGCACCAACCGTACCTCGCAGTCGGCGCTTGAACAGTTCCCACTTGATACAGTAGGACCCTGTGTGCTTTAACACGGACTTTACCTTCTTCGCATCTGGTGCACGCTGCTGGAACGACCCCTGCATTCCCGGGTACGGGACAGTAGTAAGAATCATGATTCGAGATCATTAGAAAAAAAATTAAGCATGATGCTGACCCAGATTAATGAAATTAAAGTATCGAAGCGCATATGAGCTTAGCGTTTATTTTTTATATTTATCCCACCGAAGCGTAGCGGAGGCGGGAAGGCCAAAACATGTAGAACTAAACCTAATTTACCGCCGCGTAGCAGCTAGTGTTAATACA
>NW_003306929.1:0-3902 GCF_000142945.1 Phytophthora infestans T30-4
CCACCCCGGAATCCCATGGACGTTAATCTATAACGGTCCACCTCCTTATTTATGGGGTACGCTCCATCCCGGGATCCCAGTGTTCGCCTTGGGAATTCTCCTTCCCACGTACATGTGGTACACTCCGTCGTGGATTCTGAAGCTCCGCCAAATTATTCCAACATCATTTCGCAACCGGTCTGTGATTCTCCTTGGTTCCCAAGAGAAAGTTCCCAGATCCAACTGCACCCCTCATCCCTGCACCCCTGGGATCCAAGTTCTTTCTTATGCGGGATCTTCCCTCCTTGGGATCCCGAACCCGGGAAGTATGGGATCCGGGGTACCCTGCGGTGGGATCCCTGACTTCTCGGTTAGCCGTGGCTACTAGATCCACCTTCAGAGGGCACCGACCATCCTTCCTTCATAGAGATCCACACTCGATCCACTCTTTATATAGTATATCCCCATATCCATCTAAGTGGATCCAGGTAAGGGTGGATCCGAGGTAAGTCTTGGTGGATCTTGCCTTCTCGTACGTCGCTCATATCGGATCCATCGTCATTCCATACGGGGTGCTGCTCGCCATGGCTAATCCACCACCGGCAACTTGCATCCGTGCCACCAACCCAAATCCTCTCTAATCACTTGAAATTGTCACTGATTCGGGATAGTGACCCCGCGTCAGGCCCATTCTCTTATTTCTGAGAAAGCACTTCACCACAATCGCCTCCTGTACGTTGTCGGCGCTGCACAACAGCGTTCACGGCGTGCATTACCAGCATCCACAACCGCTTTCTCCTCTTCGTGACACATGTCTCCCGCCAAGCGTACCGGCAAATCGCCGGCAAGGCCCCATCCACCACCCCTCCGGTCAGTCCGTCTTCAATGTCGCCCACCGATCTGCGGGTTCTAGCCCAGGCTCTTTCCGAACAGGTGCAAACCTTGACGGCGGAGCTCCAGACGGCTCAAGATGCCCAAGACCAAGCTGCGTCTCTGCACACTACCCAACTTCAAACCTTGCGAGCCCAAGTCCATGACCAAGCTATGGAGATCCAGGGGTGGGAGCACCGTGCGGCCTCTCGTTCGCAGGACCTACGACTCTTGTTGGCTGATCAGGCGGTCGAGATCCGCGACCTGACCGGACGGCTGGATCGCGCCTCCCGTCAACGAGACGGCATGCGAGGTGACAACGACCATCTCCTTAGGGAGATGGCGCTCGCCGGGTCTGAGATCCACCAGCTCCAATCCCGGATCCACGACCTCGAGCGGGATCTGGAGGATTCTCAGGCTGCTAGGGCAGCCGCGGACGCGAGCTTGGATCGACTCCGTGACGAGTTGCGCCTGACTCAAGAGGAGGTGGTAACCAACGACTATGTGGGATCCACCCAGGGCGGATCCGCCTTAGGGTCGGCGCGTGGAGGGTCCCCCGCGCCGAATCCACCTCCCTCGTCGCCGGATGTAGCTCTGGCCCAACTTTCTGAGGAGCTGCAGGATACCAAGGAGTCGCTCGAGAAAGCGTCTGCCGGACGGGATTACGCGCTCGAAGAGTTCGTGCGTATAACTCAATTGCGCGACGAAATCCAAGCAAAGCTGGCGGACAGCGAGCTCCAGCGGGACAAGGCGGCTACCGAGTGGGCGGATGCCAAGCGGACGCAAACGGAACTGGAATCCAAGCTTCGCCGCACGAGTACGTGGATCATCTTTTGTCGCTTGCTAGTAACTCCATATTCACTTGTTATTGTCAATCCAGGTGACAAATTGAAAGAAGCCGATGCAACCACCGCGAAACTCCAGGATCAACTCGCTGCAGCCCCAAACTCAGCAGCAACAGCTGGTCCTGGAGCGCGACCGTGGCTTATCGGAGCGGGATCTGGCACGTCGACGACTGGCGTGTGTGACAGCCGCCGTTTCGGATCCCCTTCCTCCCTTGTCGGGACCCTCTCGTGCTGCCAGCGTCTCTGCTCCCCCCCCGTCTGTACGTGGGGCGGATCCGTCGGCTGCGAAACGCCCGCGTTGTGCGTCTCCCGCTCCTAGCACCGGATCCCCCCGTCCTCACAAGCATGCCCGAGCCTCCCCAAAGGCTAAATCCAAAACCAGTTCGGCTTCTAAGGCGGCTTCTCAGGTGGGACCCACATGCGCCTCCAAGGCAGGATCCAAATCCACATCCAAGACATCCGCCTTCCCCCTCGAAGTCTGGAGCCGGATCCAAGACCGGATCCACCGCTACATCAAAGTCGACTTCAGTATCCACGACGGGATCTACGACGTCCAAGACTGGATCTGGGCGCAAGACTGGATCTACGGCGTCCAAGACCGGATCCGGACCCAAGGCTGGATCCGTTGCGGCATCCAAAACGGGATCCTCGGCATCTAAATCCGGATCCTCGGCATCCAAACCCGGATCCACTGCCAAGGCCGGATCCGTTGCTGTATCCAAGTGGGGATCGGCGCCCAAAACCGGATCTACGACCGCGCCGTCGTCTCAGGCAGTGGTGTCAGCTGGATCCACAGCTATCGCTGCTGGATCCACGGCTATCGCTGCTCCTACGACGGGGTCAGCCCCATCCACGGCTAAGTCCGGACAGTCTCAGTCGGGATCCACCGCTGGCCCTTCGGTGACGACGCCTGCCGTTCTCCGGCCAGCTTCCACCGGCCATCCGCCAGCCTGCGTTGGACCCGGGAAGGGGAAAGCTAAACGTGTTATTCCCCCGGGATGTGGACTTGGCAGCTCGGAGGACGACGAGGATGAGGAGCCAGACTGGTCCGACGGCTCAGGTCCTCCTATTCGATCGTCGTCGAAGCGTACGTCGTCCTCCGGCCCGTATTCCTTCACTCTGTGCGACGAGGACGATGACAGCGACGAGGACGATGAGAGTCCGGAGGATTCGGAAAGGGCCCGAGCCGCTGAGGATGCCTTGGAGAAAGACACGCGACGGGCTCTGTCCCAATCCCGATCCAAAGCCCGTCGGAGATTCCTCTCGACACCGCCTCCGCAAGTCGCTGGGACAGCCGGATCCGGAGGCGGCACTGCGGGATCTGCGATCCAAATCGACAGTGATGGTGGATCGGGTAGCGATGGTGGGAGGGGGTCGCCTCGTGGTGGCGGACTCCTTGGATCTGGCGGAGGGGGGTCGCCTGGTGGCGGATCCCCCGGATCTGGTGGAGGGGGGTCACCTCATGGTGGCGGATCCCCTGGATCTGTCTTGATCCCCGCTCCCCCTAACTCGTCACTGCCAGGGATGCTCCCCGTGGCTCCGTTCGGTCCGGATGCCGCCTTCATTCCTGGTAGACGTGCTCCTGTGGCCTTCGCTACCAGAGACATTGAGCCTTGGTCCGCCAAGAAGTTGAACCGGGTCGCGGTCATCTTAATGAAGATCACGGTCCTGTTCCCTGAGCTGCCTTTTCGAGCTGAATGGATATTTCCTCGGACAGCAGACGCCATCCCGAGGGCCGGGTACGTGGATTCGCTCATCACCAGACCTCTCGTGGAAGAACTGACACGAGCTGGCCCGTGGGATGCGCTGGCCACCACACCGGTGGATCCGGTTAGCTTCAGGGGTGATGTGCGTGGGCGACTCGGGGTATTCGTTCGTGCGTTCCGGGATTTCGTCTCCAAGCACCGGGTTGCCATATGGGAGGGCACTCACCGGTTCCCCATCTCTCGGAACCAACTGCAGGGTTCGACTTGGTTGTCTAACTTCAACAAGCAGCGTGGTAACCGACGTAGCCATGCCCAGCCGAGCTTGGGAAGAGGGTCCTTGTGATCCTCGTGTTGGCAATCCAGGATGGGTTGGTGTGACGTGGATATTTTGTTGGATCCATCCTTCTTGCATCTTCCCCGACGCGGGGATAAAGGTAGCTTGGTTTCCGGGATCCGTATCCCGTCAAGCCAACTTGGAGGATCCCAACCTCCATCGCCCAGA
>NW_003306930.1:0-3907 GCF_000142945.1 Phytophthora infestans T30-4
GACAGATCGTCAATTCCCGGTTGGTGCTGGACGCTTAGCTCGCGAACCATGAAATTATTGGCCCTTCAATTGCAGATTCACGCCACTTTTTTCCTTTTCACTACTGGTACAGGATTTGCCTTCCCTTAATTGTTGTTTACCTCCAACCAAATCATCTAGCTAGTTACCTGTCAATAACAAATAAAATGCAGAAAGGTACCCATAACGGTGAAAATCGCCTCCATAGTAGATTCTTTTTCATCAAGCGCAATAAAGTCCAAAACCGGCACACCCCGCCCCGTTGCACTGGTAACAAGAAGACTCCCTGTGTGAAATTAATCACAAAAATAATTAAAGGTGCTGCACCAGAGATAAGGGCGCTCAACTATAGAGATAAGGGCGCCCCAAAAATAAATGAAAAAAACTTACCAAGATGAAATCCCAAGTTGTTTGTACCATAAGTCCAATCCATACAAAGAGTCTCTCCCCACTGTTCAAACGCTAACTTCTGTACGGCAGTTTGTATCACAACGCCACTCGTCACGTCGTTCTGATTTTGAAGAACGAGAACCTTGTTGTCATCAGAACATGCCAAGGTATCCAGCATATCCGAAAGTTTTTTGTCAGCAGATGTACTTTGGAACACCTTTCTGACAATGTTGCGTGCTTGCTGGGATGTCACGTGGCGTTCCAAAGCACCGGAATCAAACTCTTGAATGTGATGTGACCCCGTGTTGGCATCCGCAAGAGCGCCAACTTGATCCGCTACCATGCTATTTTCAGCTACAGACCCTGCTCCAAAATAGCTGGAGCAAATTGATGCATTTGTTCGATGATTGTGTGTCCAGGTCTAATTATAATACTGTTAGTATTTCGTACTCTCAACGACATTGTCAAATAATTACTTACCCAGTTCCGCAGGACGATTCGCCACTTTGGATCATGGTCTTCGTCTGCAGTATTCATCACAGTGGCCGTGACTCTAGCTCTACACCCAGTGTATCTAGCTGGCGTACTTCTCAAGCCTTTACCTCGAGACTTCTGAGGACAACCATGGGTACAACGAAACACCTTCTAGCTGTGCTGCATCTTGTTTGGTATCTGCAGCTTGACCAATCTATAATGTACAACATAAAAACAAGCATTATTGTTAGTCAGTCTGATATAATTTAAAAGTATTAAAATATATTATAAATATTACTTACGTATTGTGTTTTTTCACCGTCTGTGAGTCTCGGGCCCTGAATAGTAGGAAGTGTTCGCTGCAATATTTCTCCATAACATCACCGGACTCGGTCCATGTCGAAAACTCGAGCTGTCGCATCGGCGGAACTTTGTTTACAAAACTCACACGGGACGTTTCCATTGCCAAACGTAACCGTTGCCAGATGTAGCAGAGATACTGCACCTCGAGGAAATGACGGCTGAGTCTTTCCTGACCAACCTCAAGGCTGGAGAGATTGCTGAGATGGTACTCATGAGACCTGAGACCACTCGGGAGGAGCTGAACTCCTCGTCTGTCTTGGATGAGAACGTCCTGGAAGACCTGAACAAGCAGCGTCAGACGCGTTTTTAGTATTCCTTCCGACGTGCTTCGCTTCCCCAATTTCGACGTCGAATCCATAAAACATCAAGCAGTCTGGAAAGACCTTGAAAATGCCAGAGCCAGTATGGATCTCGACAAGGATAGACTCCTTTTTTTCGCGGCGATAAACTATGGGCTTAATCACTGGTGCGCTGTGACTGTGGATTTAATTCCAACGAGGTGAAGGTTTACGATCCCCAGCAAGCTGGAGATAGGTTCAAGCAACTTCGAGCGTACTTGAAGTGTGAATTGCTTCCTCGGTTACCTCAACTGGAGTCTCCAAAGCGATTTCGATTCACGCGATGACATTGGCTCACGCAAGTGGATAACTACAACTGCGGTGTCTTCGTTCTAATGTTTTTTGAGCTGTGTATTCTCGGATATGACTTCGCGCCAAGTGATCTCGAGGGAAAAATTAGTCCTGGGATGCAGTTCTATCGCTACCGATATCTTAGCCAGATAATAACTGCTATGTAAGCATGCTTTCTTTTACAAATTGAGTCGCCTTCATAATAAAATACGTCAGCAAACTGGCACGGGGCGAGCACCTTTTCGACTTGGGGACAAACATCATCAAGACTTAGATGAAAATGACTCTTAGTTCATAAAGCTCACTTGACACCGACATTCACTCCTGTAAGGTGTTTCTATTCTACACGAAGCCGCACCGACTTCGTCCAAAATCGACTTGCTTATGCATGAAAAACTGATAATCAGATGGCGGCACCAACGTTGACTTTCCAGTCCCTTGACCCGGTTATGAACTCAAACTGTGTAAGACGGTTCGGAACGGTGCACCAGGTACACAGTCAAGAAAAAAAACGGTGTACGTAGTCTCTGCCTTATTTAATACGAAAGTGGCTACGTACACAGTAATTAAAAGGGGCACTTTTAGCCTAGAGTGGGACTCGTACAGTGGGCCGGTGTATCCCCTATCCGCGCAGATGGGCCAGGGCCCCGTCTGACTGTGAAAACCAGTGGCTGTGTCGGATCCCCCCATTTGCTCCATTTTCCTCCCTAGCGATGTCGCGCCGACCAACCCACCGCCGCGCCCGCAGGCTCCCAGAAAGCTCCGAGGACAGCGAAGACACCTCGGCACGCAGTGAGACCTCAGGATACGACTCGTCAGCCAGTGAGCGAGATGAGGATGACTCGGGAAGTTCGGAGGATGCTTCGTCACGTGCGTCAAAGAAGCGGAAGAAGCGAAGGTCCTCCGCGAAAACACAGGAACAAGAGACAAAAGAAGAGGTATTCGCGGCGCAAGTCAAGACGATCGAGACGGCACTCTTTACCAATGGCTTCAGACGTAGAATCTGAAGTTACTGCTGAGAAATCGGGACTCTGCTGCCTGTGACGGGGTCACACAGCACCTTGCGCTAGAGGAAGTTATCTTCCGAGAGTATACAAACTCTCAGTGAACGGCAGTTCACAGGTCCCCTCTTTAATTAAAGAGAGCGAAGTGACCTAAATAAGGTAGATTGTAAACTGAGTATATTTATAGGTAGGTTAAGTTTGAGGTTAATACAAACTATCAGTTACCTATAGAAATGCAATGTCATTTAACCAATGGTTGGTTTTGAATGACCTTGGTACCTTGTACCAAATATCCCGGAGTATGACATGTCATACTCTGAAGTGTGAAGTGTCACACTTCATGTAACCAGGTACACTTAGTGCTACGTACCCCGTTACACATAGCGCATACTCTTTGCGGGAACTATTACCGTGGAGCTTAGCTCCCCGGTAATACATACAAAAATACATTTTTGTACTTGCCTAAAGTATATATTTATTCGATACAAATCCTTATGCTGTTCAGAACAGCATAAGTCCATTTAGTAACCCGTCCATGTCACCCCTCCGCGGGCAAGGGGTTAAGAAGTAGGATATTTGAACATTTTCTATTTGGCTACATATTTGACCAATTAAAGTGCATTCTAATATGAAGCGTATTCATGTCGGCAGATTGTTTCCGCTTGGAGTCAGACCCGATATGGATACGGGGCAGCTAAGCCCCGTATCGGAGCTTGCCAAGCTTACGGTGCAAGTTGCACCCCAATGCTGTGGCAGTCTGCCAACATACTGGCCCAGCGCGGTGAGCAGCACTTGCACCGTGCCTGCTCGATTACGTATTAGATACGTCTGACAAATCAATTGTTCTCGAGGATGCAATACAAATTCATGACGTTCATTTATCAAATTACATCATCGAGTTATTACTCCGGTGCGAGAGCTCCTGCATGGAGTTCAAGAAGTAAGACCACGTAAGTTCAATACCCTGCATAGAATACAACACGGTCAGTCCAACCAGTAATCACGCCCCGATGCTTGATGATCCAAAAG
>NW_003306931.1:0-3907 GCF_000142945.1 Phytophthora infestans T30-4
GATCCAGTCACGCTAGTCTTCGTCCGCCACTTGCACCATCTGCAGCCGATTCTCGCTCTTCTTGGCTCATGACAAGTTGGATGCTGGTTCCCAAGTTGGATCTTCATAGCCCACCCACTTGACTTTGAACTCGCGTACAGCACGCTCCGTGCTCGTCGACAGTGGTGTTCTGTCGTCAAGGATGGCCTCGACTTCATATTCACCGGCAACTTGATCTGGTTCCCAGCTGTCCTCAGGCAATAGCTCCTCATCGAAGTCGAGTCTCGCTTCATTAGTCGCGTCTAGTACCAACCGAGTGTTCGTTCGACTGTTGAGCTCGTTGACAGCCTTGAGTCTCGACACATGCACTACTGGGTAGAAGCGATATCCACTTCGGTCAGGCAGTCTTCAACCTTGCGCTTGATCCGAAAAGGTCCATGCCACCGGTGAGCTAATCGCTTCGTCAAGCCCGGTTTGACGCGTTCCATGTACAACCACGCCCGGCTCCCAATCTCAAAAAGAGATCTCGGTGGGGCTCTTGCAGGATCTTCCATCTCTTCCGAAGCTTCTGGAGGGTCCGCCGAGTGTTCGTTTCCACTTGGTTGATGTATTGCGGCTTTTTCCAGTCGACTCAGGGCATCATTATGTTTTTTAGCCCTTCGCTCCTTTTCTACAGCCTGATAATCTTTGGCCCATAGTGAGGGCGATCTCATGTTGTCGATTGATCTCACGCCGCCATGCCAGTGCGTCCGACTGCTTGCCGAGTCCTTGTTTGAGTGATGACGACATTGCCCGCAACGTCGACTGCGCATCCCAATCATGAACGAGGTAGAGCGGCGTTTCCTTCCTCGTAGTGTCTTGAGAAGTATTAATAGCAAATAATAGCTTCTCTGCGATCTCGTCCCAATCTTGCTGTAAAAGGTCTTTCGCGTACACCCGTACGGAACCCATCACCGACTTCACCGAGCGTTCCTGCTGTCCATTAGTCTGTGGCCGATAGCTCAAAGTCGCTCGTGATCTTGACTGCATCATTTCTGCAAATGCTTGGAAAACCTCGCTCATGAAGCGTGGGTCGCGGTCATGCCTTATTAATGATGGGGCTCCGAATCGTCGGTACACACATTCTTCGAGCACTTGGGCAACACTCAGGGCAGTCGTATCTGACATAGCCTTGGCAATAACGAATCCCGTAAACGAGCACTGAAATAGGAGCAACGCCGTGTTGACCCTGCGAGATTTCGGTAGTGGGATCACAAAATCCATCGAGACGATCTGGAAAGGTCGTTCGGCTAGTACGTTGCCAGGCGAGTATCCACGAGGCTGTGGACGGCTTTTACTCGAGCTGCAATCTGGACAGGACTTCACATGCTTCTCCACGTCAGCGTACAAGCCGATCCAATAATAATCGGACTTAACGCGATGGAACGTTCTCACCACACCTTGATGTCCTCCTTCCAGCGAGTCGTGACAGTTCTGCAAGACCTCTTGAATCATCGTTGTCGGTACCACAAGCCGCAGCTTGGTCTCCTCTTGCCAACCGTGGTCGTACAGGCGATTCAGTTCAAGATAGTGAAGCACGCCGTCTTCTGATAGCACGAACCGGTCAGCGTACTTCCAGGCATCTCGAGCTTCTTTGTAACTCAGCTCTTGTGCTTGGCCCTGAAGCACCTCCTTGATGTTCAACCACTTCTGCTCCTCGTCTTGTGCCACCATTATCCGTCTGCGTCGTTCCCGCTGTATCGCTACCGGGTCAACATCTTCCGCATCGGGAAATGCCGCTGGTACAGTCTTGTGAGGGTGGTCTGGCAAATCTTCGCCGAATGAATCTTCGGTGGACGTCTTTCGTCGTTCTTCATGCTGTTCTTGAGCTTTTGAGACATCCTCCGAGTGTTCATCTGCAAAACTGACGCGTTTCTTGGCTTTCGTCTGTCGCCGAGTCATCACTGCCATATTACCATATTCGCACTTTGGTGAGCTGTAATCAACCACGAAATTTTCGAAAGTTTTCCACTTTGAAGACTCGCTGCCTGACAGTACATGTACTTGACGCTCTGCTCCGCGTGACGAAACATCTACCGAGTCTTCATCCGGTTCGTAGATCATTTCCTGGATGCGATTCAGCGATACCAATTCCGACTTGCGAGTTTCAGCCAAGATGACCCGACCGACCTTCGATTCCAGCGCTTCAGTGGCTAACGAATCCGCGGCAGCGTTGTATTCTCGTACAACGTGGAGATATTTAACTGATCGAAGCTTGGCCGTGAGTTCCTTGTGAGTATTCAGCCGCGCTAGCAAAGTTTCCTTCCTGCATGCGATCACCCCTAGTGATTGTTGAATCGCGAGCCTTGAGTCACCAACGATGACTAAATCCTCGGCACCGTGCTCAATAGCAGCCTTGACACCGTTTATCATTCCTGTGTACTCTGCCTCATTCACCGTGGTGGCCGAGAGGTAAGCGTTTGCAGCAATCACTACCTTCCACTCAGGAAGGCTCCACAGCACCCATGAACAACTCCCGTAGCCACCGTACTTCTCTGTCTTCGCTGATCCGTCAAAAGACATGACGAATCCGCTGTAATTACGGGAAAGCTTGGCGTACAGCAACGCGGGGTCCATTCGAATAGTCGGGGAACCCTTGTTTGGAGGTGCCATCGGCGCGAGAGAGTCTTCCAGGTCGACGAAGCTCGTGATGCTTGACTGCAGTAGCTGCGCGAAGGCGACATCCTTCTCCTTCACGCGCTGCACCTTAAGGTGCCACTGCGATAGCAGCACTGCAAACTGGACTGCGCGTCCGAAGAGAGACTTCGACTTATGCACCCACTCTAACGTCGAGAATCGTGTATAGACATGTAGCGTCTTTCCTGCCAGCTGGACGTAACAGTACCTAGAACGCTCGGCTCGTACCGGATTCAAACCCGGCGAGCGTCCTAGTTTAACATCTTCTCGGCCACTTCTGGCAACATCCCTCGGTGCTTGGCTGGATCAAACCATTGGCGGATCTGGTTGTAGAATTCTTCCATCGGACACTTGCCGACGTCGTGAATCTCGCCACACCCGCGACACAGGTAGAAGCAATGATCCCCGGGATGGCCTTTCTTGCCACACTTTTTACAGACCAGGTGTTTCCAGCATCCAGATTCAGTGTGCTTCCGGGATCCGCACTGTGAACACCTGACTTGTGCTGCCCCGTCCATGAGATCTCGGGATCTGTACATCCCACGGTCCCCGGGTACGGTATCCCCCGGTCGAGAGTTGTCTCCTGTCTTCGCCGTTCGATCGTTGGATGCAGTGAGACAGACCCGACGGTAATCTTCAGGGTCGGAGTCCGAACCGTCGGATCCTGATTCAATTCCTGAGTCGGGCGCCGTGACTTGGTGGACACGTCGAGCTGGGGCCGTAGGCGTCGGAGCCTTTTGGCGATACTTGCCGGATCCGACCGCCGCCTTCTTCTGGCGGTGTTTCGCGCGATCCACCGCCCGCAGCACTTCCTCAAGATCGTCTGCGTCGGGAAGTCGTAACAGGGTCAGCCTGTCGGCCAGATCCACGTCCCCCACCGTCTCGATGAAATGATCCACGTGTTCCCGCAGTACCTTGGATCCCCCATCCTTGATCTTCAACTTGGCCCGTAGACCGGCCACATTTAGTCGATGTAGGTATTCTAGCGGGGATTTATCCGATCTGCGGCGAGCGTGGTAGTATTGTCGTGCCACCGACACTCCCAATACACAGTACTGGGTCTGGAAACTGCGCAGCAAATCTGGCCACTTGTTCCTGGTGGATCTGCCCAGCTGCCGATACCAGTTCCTGGCTGGCCCCGCTAGCAGATCCGCAAAGGTCAAACACTTCTCAGCATCCGACGCTTGATCTCTCATGAGGGCCGACTTGACTTTGCTGATCCATGTTCTCGCTCGGTCCTCATCTTGATCCT
>NW_003306932.1:0-3908 GCF_000142945.1 Phytophthora infestans T30-4
GTTGTTGCTTGGCAGCAGAGACATGGCAGACATGAACACGACGATGACGTCACACACAAGTCCGGAGGCTGGAGTTGGTGACTTTGTGGAGGTTGGTTTTGAGCCGCTGGATAACCAGAGAGCAGTGGCGCTTGTGACACATCCAAGTGCAGGCGCCATTTCGACATTCGGACAACAGCTCAGCGGTTGAACACTCGCTTCACAAGCGACAGGTCGGTGGCTCGAGCCCACCAGGGCACAACCTCTCGTTCCATGAACGATTGTTCACGCTTGGACAAGCTTAAGAGCAACACCCTTTTAGCTCAATGGTTGAGCGTTGGCTTTGTGAGCCACAGGTCGGTGGTTCGACCCCACCAGAGCACAGCCCTGTCGTTCCATGAAACGATGGTTCACGCTTGGACAAGCTTAAGAGCAATCCGCTTTTAGCTCAGTGGTCGAGCGTTGGCTTTGGAAGCCACAGGTCGGTGATTCGAGCCCACAGAGCACAGCCCTCTCGATTCCATGAACGATTGTTCACGCTTGGACAAGCTTAAGGGCAACGCCCTTTCAGCTCAGTGGTCGAGCGCTGGCTTTGGAAGCCACAGGTCGGTGGTTCAAATCCACCCGGGCGCAGCCCTCTCATACCATGAGTAGTCCGTTCTCGGACTGACGTACGGGCATCGCCCTTATAGCTCAATGGTAGAGCTCCGGCCTGTCAAGCCAAAGGCCAGTGGTTCGATCCCGTCCGGGACACCACTTTCGCTGTTACTGTTACAGCGCATCCACATTTGGATCATGCTCATCGAGCAAGTTGTTTCAAAACAACTATGCGTCTATCGGGACGCTTGTGCCTGAACCCTTGTTCAGCACAACACGAAGCACCTGCTTTCCTTCGGGACCATGTCCCTAACACTACGAGGTCTCTCCACCTCCTGCTCCCGCTGCGAGAATTGCTCATACGTACGAGCTGGCTGCTGCAGCCACTGGTCAGAGCCTGAGCTCAACTACTGACCTCATCGCTCCTCACTCTAGTGGGAGGCGCCCAGCGCCTGGCGACGCTGTCGCACGCCATGGTGGCGCTTCGGCACATGATGTGCCCGGTCGTAAGCGTCAACGACGTCAGGGCAATCTTGCCGGAGGATTGCCTCAAACTCCCATAAGTTCTGTAAGTGAGGGTAACCCCTCCACTTCACTAAGTACTGGGTACGACCCTGGCGTCTACGCCACGCCACAAGGCGTTCCACGCGAAAGTGGAGCTCACCATGCTCATCGAGCAGAGCAGGAGGAGGCCTTGCCTCAGCTGGGCTCTCGAGGGGAGAGTCAGCACTTGCCGGAACGGCGTCTGCGTCCATACGACGCCGGCGTCCACGACGCGAACGTTCCCGTTCACCGTCCATCGGTCGATCTCGAAGAGATGATCCACCTTGTAGATAGGTTAGAGCCGCCACTGTTGACTCACAACCAGGTCTCGGACCTTGAGCGTCCAGTTGCTCGGCTGAACGCTCAGCTTGCCTTGCTCCTGCATCTCGAGCACTTCGCTCCGCGACCTGTGGCTCTGCCACATGCTGTTGATCAGCCATCTGTGGATCCACCACTTGCTGTCGTTCAGCCTCCCGTGGCTCTACCACCTGCTGCCCTGCAGCTGTCCGTGGCCCAGCCACCGTTGGTGCCAACGCCTCCGCGCTCATCTGAGCAGGGTCTTGGTATGGCTTAAGCAAGCCGACATAGAAGACCGGATGCGTGCGCATCTTCGTCGGAAGGTTGAGCGTTTACGCTAGGCCCTTCCTGGCCACGACCTTGAACGGTCCTATGAACCGAGGTCTTAACTTCGTCTTGAAGACTGCAGACACTGCATGAGTAGGTAGGTTTTTAGCGTTTAATAAAACTTGGTCTCCGACCTCAAACCTCTCAACATTGCTTCTGCCCTTGGCATCTGCATGTTCCTTTTGCGTGTCCTGGCTTTCAGCCATAGCGTCGCGTACTTGGCGCATTACGCTCAGTCTCAAAGAGACAAAGTCATCGACTTGCTTGCGAACCGCAACAGGGCTGACATCAGCTAGCCGCTCGGCTATCCCTCCCCCACCAAGCCCTGAGCCACTGCGTGGCGGCGTCAGTGGGACGCGAGGGTTAACCAAGCCGTTCACATAGAACGGAGTGTAGCCTGTCGAGGCGTGCACTGCATTATTAATGCGACTCACGAGTGGGAGCATCTGGCTCCAGCGTTTTGGGGGCCTCAGCGCATACGCTTCGGAGGGTATCCTCCACAACGCGATTCACGCGTTCGGTTTGACCATCGGTCTGCGGATGGTCCACTGTGGACATGTCCAAGCGAGTGCCGAGCACTCTGAAGAGGGACGTCCAGAACTTCGCGGTGAAGCGCGGGTCTCGATCCGAGACAATTGCCTCAGGCAAGCCATGTTGGCGAAAGACTCGGTCTAAAAACAGCAAAGCTGTACCTTCACCATCAATGATGTCCGGCACTGCCGCTAAATGAGCCATCTTGCTCAATCGGTCTACAAAGACCACTATACCTGTGTTTTCTGCCTTATCCTTGGGAAGGCCAAACACAAAGTCCATATTCATGGACTGCCAGCATCCCTTGGGGACAGGCAAACTCGCCAATGGCGCTGCCGTGCTCGGCGCGGACTTTGTCTGTTGACACGTCTCACACGTGCGTACATAGGTGCCGACCCACTTATACATCTTGGGCCCCCGGTCCCCATCATGAGGAACGACTACACGAGGGTTATCCTCAGCGTCGGTGCTGTAGTACAGCAGGCCGCGATCGAGTGAGTATCGATGCAGCCTCGCGCGTAAGCGCCCAGACAATTCCTTGTCAGAGTCTTTAAACTCTTCGCTCCCAAGAGCCCGTAGCAGCGCTACGCACATGTCGTCTTGTGCATACGCTCCGCGTATCAAGTCAGGCACTGACGACGTCACTGTCGTGACATGAGCTAACTCGTAGTCCGGCCTGCGCGAGAGCGCATCGGCCACTACATTAAACCGCCCCGGCTTGTACTTCACCTCGAAGTTATACTCGGCAAAGAAGGAAAGCCATCTTGCCATTCTCTGAGAGAGATGAGGCGACTGTGTCGCAGTGCGTAACGACGCTTGATCAGTAAAGATCACAAAAGGCTTAGAGCCTAGCAGGTGTACCCTGAATTTGACTAGAGCATACTTCATTGCAAGTAGCTCTTTGTCATGAACTGGATAGTTCTTCTCTGCAGCTTTGAGCTGGCGAGACTCAAACGCGATCACGCGCTCACGCCTTTCGGCGTCTGCTTGTAGTAAAGCACAACCTATCGCAAAATCGGAGGCGTCACAGACGACGCTAAACGGGCTATCCGGGTCCGGTAGCGCAAGGATCAAAGCCTGGAGGAGGCTCTCCTTCACAGCCTCAAAGGCTCCGTCGTGCTCGACGTTCCAGCACCATGGTGCGTCCTTCTTAAGGAGATCTGACAATGGCCGAGCCATCTCCGCGTAATTCGCGCTCTACTTGTGCAAGTAATTGGCTAAGCCTAGCCACTTGCGTACGTCTTTTTGGTTCTTGGGAACCGGCCAGTCCACGATGGTCTTGACCTTGGCAGGATCTGCCCTTAAGCCTCGCTTCCCAATGAAGCACCCGAGGAAAGGTATTTCCTCCGCGCCAAAGACGCACTTGTCCAAGTTGGCATACAACTTATGGGCAAGTCAGGCCCTCGGATGCTGACAAGGTAAAAGTAGCATTTGCTATTGAAGTTGAGAAGAAGGCTCGTCAGCTGGGTATCAAGCGCATTTTTAATGCAGACCAAACTAGTTCGTTTTTATTTTTATTTTTACTTGATTTTATTAAAAACGCTTTAATTTAACTTTTTATCTAGCTGCTTTCTTTGAATATTTGCCTGTGAAAAGAACTATCAGTAAACGCGGGGCCAAAACCGTTTGGGTGA
>NW_003306933.1:0-3910 GCF_000142945.1 Phytophthora infestans T30-4
AATCTGTATAGCTGCGTCATTCGCCGACGTGTCCTGTCTCTCGGTATCGTCCTGTTGAGATGTCTCCAAACCGATAGCAGCGTCGCCCTCCACACTCAGCTCAGCAGCTTCCTCATCGCTCTGATCGTCTCGCGAGTCCTCATTGTCAGCCATCTCGAACGGGTCCAAGGCAGCGTCGGCAAATAGATTCCACTCATCGCAGTTGTGGACTTCCTCTCTGCTCTCGATTGTCCCGGCAGTCGACGGCGCTGGGCTGGCAAACAAACTCGCCAATCCGTCATGACTGCTAAACTGCACGAGTTCTTCTTTATCTGTTCCTTCGCTTTCAGTCGTTTCGCTCATTTTGCTATCGCCTGCCTTTTGCCATCAATCATGCCACTCAAATACAACTCTTCTCGGAGCTCGTACGGCTAATGTAGTTCCGGTTCTTGAGGGCGGGAAAGCACTTGCGTGATACTGTGCAAATTGAGGACTGTATTGATATTTAAGCCTATACCTGCCTGGGTTTCTACCTTCTATGTCTTTCATCTGCTAAATCCCTTACCAGGCTCGGCTGCATGTCCCTTCTTCCCTTGACCCATCATCCCAGCTGTATTATCTTCAGATCCACCGGATCCATGGCGTAATCATTATGGTTACCCTATTATGGGTACACTCATCAGGATCCAGGTCGCTTGGATCCACTTCACTTAAAAGTGTACACTCGTCGTGGATCTGAGCTCTCCACTCATCCAACATCATCTCGCAACCGTCTGTGATCTCCACTGTCCCACGAAAGTTCTAGATCCACTGCATCCATCATACCTATACCCTGGATCCAGGTCCCTTAAGGCGGGATCCTCCCTCCTTGGATCCTAACTCGAAAGCATAGGATCCGGGTCACCTCGCGGTGGATCTTGACTCCTCGTTAGCCGTGGCTACTAGATCCACCTTTAGAGGGCACCTACCATCCTTCCTTCATAGGATCCACACCCGATCCACTCTTGTATAGTATATCCCATATCCATTTAGGTGAATCCAAGTAAAGGTGGATCCGAGGTAAGTCTTGGTGGATCTTGCCTTCTCGTACATCGCTCATACCAGATCCATCGTCACTTCATACGGGGCGCTGCTCGTCATGGCTAATCCACCACCGGCAACTTGCATCCGTGCCAGCCAACCCAAATCCTCTCTAATCACTTGAGATTGTCATTGATTCGGGATAGTGACCCCGCGTCAGGCCCATTCTCTTATTTCTGAGAAAGCACTTTACCACAATCGCCTCCTGTACGTTATCGGCGCTGCGCAACAGCGTTCACGGCGTGCATTACCAGCATCCACAACCGCTTTCTCCCCTTCGCGACACATGTCTCCCGCCAAGCGTACCGGCAAATCGTCGGGCAAGGCCCCATCCACCACACCTCCGGTCAGTCCGTCTTCCATGTCGCCCACCGATCTGCGGGCTCTAGCCCAGGTTCTTTCCGATCAGGTGCAAACCCTGACGGCGGAGCTCCAGACGGCTCAAGATGCCCAAGACCAAGCTGCGTCTCTACACACTACCCAACTTCAGACCTTTGCGGGCCCAATCCCATGACCAAGCGATGGAGATTCAGGGGTGGGAGCACCGGGCCGGCCTCTTCGGTCGCAGGAACTACCACTCTGTTGGCTGAATCAGCGGTCGAGAATCGCAACCTGACCGGACGGCTGGATCGCGCCTCCCGTCAACGAGATGTTATGGGGAGATGACAACGACCATCTCCTTAGGGAGATGGCGCTCGCCGGATCTGAGATTCACCAGCTCCAATCCCCGGATCCACGACCTCGAGCGGGATCTGGAGGATTCTCAGACTGCTGGGGCAGCCGCGGATGCGAGTTTGGACCGACTCCGTGACGAGTTGCGTCTGACCCAAGAGAAGGTGGTGACCAAAGACTATGTGGGATCCACCCATGGCGGATCCGCCTTAGGGTCGGCGCGTGGAGGGTCCCCCGCGCCAAATCCACCTCCCTCATCGCCAGATGTAGCCCTGGCTCAGCTCTCTGAGGAGTTGCAAGATACCAAGGAGTCGCTCGAGAAAGCGTCTGCCGGACGTGATTACGCGCTCGAAGAGTTCGTGCGTATAACTCAGTTGCGCGACGAGATCCAAGCGAAACTGGCGGACAGCGAACTCCAGCGGGACAAGGCGGCTACCGAGTGGGCGGATGCCAAGCGTGCGCAAACGGATCTGGAATCCAAGCTTCGCCGCATGAGTACGTGGATCCTCTTTTGGTCCATGCTAGTAACTCCATATTAACTTGTTATGTCAATCCAGGTGACAAATTGAAAGAAGCCGATGCGACCGCCGCGAAACTCCGGGATCAACTCGCTGCAGCCCCAACTCAGCAGCGACAGCTGGTCCTGGAGCGCGATCGTGGCCTATCGGAGCGGGATTTGGCACGTTGACGACTGGCGCTGGTGACAGCTGCCGTGTCGGATCCCCTTCCTCCCTTGTCGGGACCCTCTCGTGCTGCCAGCGTCTCTACTCCTCTTCCGTCTGTAAGTGGGGCGGATCCGTCAGTTGCGAAACGTCCTCGTAGTGCATCCCCTGCTCCTAGCACCGGATCCCCCCGTCCTCACAAGCATGCCCGCGCTTCCCCAAAGGCCAAATCCAAAACCGGTTCGTCCTCTAAAGCGGCCTCTCAGGTGGGACCCACATCTGCTCCCAAGGCAGGATCCAAATCCACATCCAAGACGGGTCCCACATCCACGTCCAAAACTTCGGCCTCTCCCTCGAAGTCTGGAGCCGGATCCAAGACCGGATCCACCACTGCATCCAAGTCGACTTCAGTATCCACGACTGGATCTGGGCCCAAGACTGGATCTACGGCGTCCAAGACCGGATCCGGACCCAAGACTGGGTCCGTTGTGGCATCCAATGCTGGATCTTCGGCATCCAAGTCCGGATCAACTGCCAAGGCTGGATCCGTTGCTGTATCCAAGTCGAGATCGGCGCCCAAAACTAGATCCACGACTGCGCCGTCGTCCCAGTTAGTGGTGTCCACTGGATCCACAGCCATCGTTGCTCCTACGACGGGGTCAGCCCCATCCACGGCTAAATCCGGACAGTCTCAGTCGGGGTCCACCGCTGCCCCTTCAGTGACGACGCCTACCGCTCTCCGGCCAGCTTCCACCGGCCATCCGCACGTTCGTGCTGGATCCGGAAAGGGGGAAGCTAAACGTGTCCCCCCCCCGGGATGTGGGCTTGGCAGCTCGGAGGATGACGAGGATGAAGAGTCGGACTGGTCCGACGGCTCAGGGCCTCCTAACCGATCGTCGTCTAAGCGCACGTCGTCCTCCGGCCCGTACCCCTTCACTCTGAGCGATGAGGACGATGACGACGACGATGACGATGAGAGCCCAGAGGATTCGGAGGAGGCTCGAGCCGCTAAGGATGCCTTGGAGGAAGACACGCGACGGGCTCTGTCCCAATCCCGATCCGAAGCCCGGCGGAGATCCCTCTCGACGCCGCCTCCACAAGTCGCTGGCACAGCCGGATATGGAGGCGACACTGCGGGATCCGCGATCCAAGTCGACAGTGACGGCGGATCGGGTAGCGATGGTGGGAGGAGGTCGCCTCGTGGTGGCGGACTCCTTGGATCTGGCGGAGGGGGGTCGCCTGGTGGCGGATCCCCCGGATCTGGTGGAGGGGGGTCACCTCATGGTGGTGAATCGCCAGGATCGCCTCATGGTGGCGGATCCCCGGGATCATCTCATGGTGGCGGATCCCCTAGATCTGTCTTGATCCCCGCTCCCCCTAACTCGTCACTGCCAGGGATGCTACCCGTGGCTCCGTTCGGTCCGGATGCCGCCTTCATTCGTGGTAGACGTGCTCCTGTGGCCTTCGCTACCAGAGACATCGAGCCTTGGTCCGCCAAGAAGTTGAGCCGGGTCGCG
>NW_003306934.1:0-3911 GCF_000142945.1 Phytophthora infestans T30-4
GCATTCCGTGCCCAGACAGCCCCAAATCCTCTCTTATTCACTTGAAATTGTCACTGATTCGAGATAGTGACCCCGCGTCAGGGCCCATTCTCTTATTTCTGAGAAAAGCACTTCACCACAATCGCCTCCTGTACGTTGTCGGCGCTGCACAACAGCGTTCACGGCGTGCATTTACCAGCATCCCACACCCCGCTTTCTCCTCTTCGTGACACATGTCTCCCGCCAAGCGTACCGGCAAATCGCCGGGCAAGGCCCCATCCACCAACCCTCCGGTCAGTCCGTCTTCCATGTCGCCCACCGATCTGCGTACTCTGGCCCAAGCTCTTAACCCTCGGTTCGTAGAACGTGAGTTCGACTCTGGCAGTGAGTTGGACAACCAAGTCGAGCCCTGGAGCTGATTACGAGAGATGGGGAATCGGTGAGTGCCTTCCTATATGGCCAACCGGTGCTTGGAAACGAAATCCCGGAACGCGCGAACGAATAACCCGAGTCGCCCGCGCACGTCACCCCTGAAGCTAACCGGATCCACCGGTGTGGTGGCCAGCGTATCCCACGGGGCAGCATTTATCAATTCTTCCACGTGAGGTCTGGTGACGAGCGAATCCACGTATCCGGCCGTCGGGATGGCGTCCGCTTCCCGAGAGAATATCCATTCAGCTAGAAAAGGCAGCTCAGGAAACAGGACCGTGATTTTCATGGAAATAATGGCGACCCGGTTCAGTTTCTTGGCGGACCAAGGCTCAATGTCTCGGGTGGCGAAGGCCACGGGAGCACGTCTACCAGGAATGAAGGCGGCATCCGGACCGAACGGGGCCACGGGGAGCATCCCTGGCAATGACGAGCTAGGGGGAGCGGGGATCAAGACAGATCCGGGGGATCCGCCGCCACGAGGCGACCCTGGCGATCCGCCAACATGAGGCGATCCTGGGGATCTGCCACCATGAGACGACCCTGGAGATCCACCACCATAGAATGGGGATCCGACGCCACGAGGCGATCCCGGGGATCCACCGCCACGAGGCGATGCCCCTCCACCATCGCTACCCGATCCACCATCACTGTCGACTTGGATCGCAGATCCCGCAGTGCCGCCTCCAGATCCGGCTGTACCAGCGACTTGCGGAGGCGGTGTCGAGAGGGATCTTTGCCGGGCTTCAGATCTGGACTGGGACAAGGCCCGTCGCGTGTCCTCCTCCAAGGCGTCATCAGCGGCTCGAGCCTCCTCCGAATCCTCCGGACTTTCATCATCGTCGTCGTCGTCATCGTCCTCATCACCCAGAGTGAAGGGATACGGGCCGGAGGACGACGTACGCTTCGACGACGGCCGGATAGGAGGAGGAGCAGAGACGCTGGCAGCATGAGAGGGCCCCGACAGGGAAGGAAGGGGATCCGAAACGGCAGCTGTCACCAGCGCCAGTCGTCGACGTGCCAAATCCCGCTCCGATAAGCCACGATCGCGCTCCAGGACCAGCTGTTGCTGCTGAGTTTGGGCTGCGGCGAGTTGATCCTGGAGTTTCGCGGTGGTTGCATCGGCTTCCTTCAATTTGTCACCTGGATTGACATAACAAGTGAATATGGAGTTACTAGTAAGGACCAAAAGAGGATCCACGTACTCATGCGGCGAAGCTTGGATTCCAGTTCCGTTTGCGTCCGCTTGGCATCCGCTCACTCGGTAGCCGCCTTGTCCCGCTGGAGTTCGCTGTCCGCCAGCTTCGCTTGGATCTCGTCGCGCAATTGAGTTATACGCACGAACTCTTCGAGCGCATAATCTCGTCCGGCAGACGCTTTCTCGAGCGACTCTTTGGTATCCTGCAGCTCCTCAGAAAGCTGGACCAGAGCTACATCCGGCGACGAGGGAGGTGGATGTGGCGCGGGGGACCATCCACGCGCCGACCCTAAGGCGGATCAGCCTTGGGTAGATCCCACGTAGTCGTTGGTTACCACCTCCTCTTGCGTCAGGCGCAACTCGTCACGGAGTCGATCCAAGCTCGCGTCCGCGGCTGCCCTAGCAGTCTGAGAATCCTCCAGATCCCGCTTGAGGTCGTGGATCCGGGATTGGAGCTGGTGGATCTCAGACCCGGCGAGCGCCATCTCCCTAAGGAGATGGTCGTTGTCATCTCGCATGCCATCTCGTTGACGGGAGGCGCGATCCAGCCGTCCGGTCAGGTCGCGGATCTCGACCGCTTGATCAGCCAACAAGAGTCGTAGGTCCTGCGAACGAGAGACCGCACGGTGCTCCTACCCCTGGATCTCCATGGCCTGGTCATGGACCTGGGCTCGCAAGGTTTGGAATTGGGTGGCGTGCTAAAACGCAGCTTGGTCGCTAGCATCTTGGGCCGTCTGGAGCTCCGCCGTCAAGGTTTGCACCCGATCGGAAAGAGCTTGGGCCAAAGTACGCAGATCGGTGGGCGACATTGAAGAGGGGCTGACCGGAGGAGTGGTGGATGGAGCCTTGCCCGGCGATTGACTGGTACGCTTGGTGGGAGACATGTGTCGCGAAGGGGAGAAAACGGTTGTGGGTGCTGGTGATGCACGCTGTGAACGCTGTTGTGCAGCGCCGACAACGTACAGGAGGCGATTGTGGTAAAGTGCTTCCTCAGAAATAAGAGAATGGGCCTGACGCGGGGGTCACTATCCCGAATCAATGACAATCCTCAGTGATTAGAGAGGATTTGGGTTGGCTGGCACGGATGCAAGTTGCCGGTGGTGGATTAGCCATGACGAGCAGCGCCCCGTATGAAGTGACGATGGATCTGGTATGAGCGATGTACGAGAAGGCAAGATTCACAAAGACTTACCTCGGATCCACCCTTACCTGGATTCACTAAGATGGATATGGGATATACTATACAAGAGTGGATCGAGTGTGGATCCTATGAAGGAAGGATGGTCGGTGCCCTTTGAAGGTGGATCTAGTAGCCACGGCTAATGAAGAGTCAAGATCCACCGCGAGGTACCCCGGATCCCATACTTCCGAGTTCGGATCCAAGGAGGGAGGATCCCGCCTGGAGGGACCTGGATCTGTGGTGTAGCGGGATCAGCAAAATCTGCGAGATTGCCAGATCCAACTTACCAACTGCGCCCAGACACCGACTAACGGAGGGGGTCCCCCGATGATCCGTGTTCTGCTGAACTTTCCTCACCTTGTGTACCCGTCGGTAGGGCGGGATCTGCTCTCTCGGTAACTTCCGAAGAGTTCAAGTGGTGAAGCTTGAGTGTCTTGGCGAGACGTGGGGATGGGGTGGAGCAGCAGTGGAAAATCTTCACTCTGCGTCCGTGGATGGTTCCGTATCCTAAGCGAATATTCGAGCTTATGGATCCGGGGCCTAGATCGTGGATCTGGCCGTAGGGTTGCCTTACGGGTGTGTTCCCTTGCCTTTGTAGTTCCTTTTCGTCGTACTTGCCGCCTCCTGTGACGGGATCTTGAGAGTTGAGAGCCCCTAGGGTGTAACCGACCAAGTAGTAAATTCGGTTAACCTGTCGGATCTGCACAAGTAAAGGAAAAGCTCACTAGGTTGTAGGATCTGGCCAATATATTATCCAGTTATCACTACCAACACTAGATTCGCAATTCCCAACCTTCTCGGAGCTCGTACGGCCAATGTAGTTCCGGTTCTTGAGGGCAGGAAGGCACTTGCGTGTCACTGTGCAAATTGGAGTCTGTATTGATATTTAAGCCTATACCTGCCTGGGTTTCTACCTTCTATGTCTTTCATCTGCTAAATCCCTTACCAGGCTCGGCTGCATGTCCCTTCTTCCCTTGACCCATCATCCCAGCTGTGTTATCTTCAGATCCACCGGATATATGACGTAATCATCATGGTCACCCTATTATGGGTACACTCATCCGGATCCAGGTCGCTTGGATCCACCTCACTGTAATGGTACACTCGCCGTGGATCCGAGCTCTC
>NW_003306935.1:0-3917 GCF_000142945.1 Phytophthora infestans T30-4
CCCATTACCCTTCCGTTAACCTTTCGTGAGTTCCCTCCGGGAGAGACTGGGTCCAGTGTGCTCACGACGTGGATCTAGCCGAGCCCTGGCGAGCTTGGTGGCTAACAGACCCGGCGGTACACCCGTATAATACCTGCTTCCGCGCTCGGAACGTGGACTTCTTAGTTTTCGCTCCGCGCGGTATGGATCCTCAGGTTGTTGACGACGCGATTGAAGAAGACTTCGATCTTGCCGAACAAGCGCCTCCTGCCTATGCCCCGGGTGCTCCAACTCGGCTGAATCGTCAAGGCATCCATATCTGCACTGGGTATTCAATTGGTGAGCTCGGCTCAGATGAGGAGAGTGCGTCTGGTGACGACTCGGTGGACGATGGGCTGGGTTCTCCCAATCTCCGAGGCGCGTCTCCGAGTTTGTCTCTGTTCGGCACCCCACTCCCCAGTGGAACGGATCCGCCTCAACCCACTTCAGCCAAGTCGGTTCCTGAGGAATCTGGTTCGGCCTCAGCTTCGTTGGCTAGCTCGGCGATGATACTTCTTGCCACGGCTGCGAATGTTGCATCACCTTCCGCAGTTTCCCAAGGGATGACGTCTGCCACGTCGCCACGCCTCCAATCGTCGAGTCCGCTGAGCTCTTCCCAGTTGTCTCCGTCGGGTTCAACTCACTTGGAGTCCGGATCGCCAACTTTTTAGTTTTCTTCTTTTGACTGGGCGATACCGTAGGTATCGTTCAGGACTTCATTTCGTAATTATTCAGTATATGTAGTTTCGACACAGTAGCATTCCATCTCAACTCGGCCTGTGGCGTCCGCCGAGTTGGTGTAACTTTTGATGCAATAGCTGTTAATCCTCATCTGCAACTTGCACCATTTGCAGACGGTTTTCGCGCTTCTTCTGTCGTAGATAGTCAAACAGGAGACCTCCGCATGACAAATTCGACAGTGGTTCCCAAGTAGGCTCATCGTAGCCGACCCACTTAACTTTAAACTTCCGTTGTGATCGTGACGTACTTGTGGATAATGGTAGCTCATCGTCGAGAATTGCTTCGACTTCATACTGGTTTGTACTTGTGTCTGGTTCCCAGCTGTCTTCAGGCAGTAATTCTTCATCAAAGTCAAATCGCTGAGTCTCTTCGAGTTTGGCGATTAGCCTCGTCTTTGGTCTTCCGCCGAGTTCGGTGACTGCCTTCAGACGTGATACATGGACCACTAGGTAGAACCTATATCCACTCTTGTCGGGTAACTCCAATTCATAGGCGAATTCTTCCACCTTCTTCTTCACCCTGAATGGTCCATGCCATCGGTGGGCTAACTTCTTGGTCAGGCCCGACTTGACTCGCTCCATAAACAACCAGACTTGATCTCCTTCTTTGAACAAGGATTTGGTGGATTCGTCGCCTGGTTCTGCAACTTCATCTTCGTCATCTGCTGTGTTGGGAATGGATCTTTTCTCCTTCTTGCTCAACGCTTCGTTGTGCTCTCGAGCTCGTCGTGCTTTCTCTCGCACTTGGAACTCAGCTGCTAATCGAAGTGCCACTTCTCGTTGTCTGTTCGCTTCTCGGCGCCACTCGACTGCGTCCGCCGAGTTGACTGGGCGTCCCTGTCCACGTCGTATTGAACTCGTCATAGCCTTGAGTGTAGACTTGGCGTCCCAACCATGCACCAGATAGAAAGGGGTTTCTCGCCGAGTCGAATCTCTTGAGTTGTTGATAGCGTGTACCATCTTCTCGGCGATGTCATCCCAGTCGGCTTGAAGTGGGTCTTCTACGTAGACCCGTATAGTCTGAACCGTTGTCTTGACTGACCTCTCTTGTTGACCGTTAGCTTGTGGTCGGTAACTCAGCGTAGCTCTTGATCTCGACTGCATCATCTCGGAGAACTTTTGGAACACTTCACTCATAAACCTTGGATCTCGGTCGTGCCGTATCAGAGACGGAGCCCCGAACTGCCTGAAGACGCATTCCTCAAATACCTTGGCCACTTCGAGTGCTCCGGTGTCATTCATAGCCTTAGCGATAACGAACCCCGTGAAGTGGTCCTGGAACAGCAGCAGTGCAGTATTGCCCCGCTGAGTTCGAGGAAGGGGAATCACGAAATCTATTGACACGACTTGGAATGGATGGTCTGACACCACATTTCCCGGCGAATAACCTCTCAACTGTGGCTTGCTCTTACTAGTATTGCAGTCCTCGCAGGCCCTAACATGTTTCACCACGTCGGCGTAAAGACCAATCCAGTAGTAGTCGGCTTTGACTCGGTGATACGTTCTGACAATGCCTTGATGCCCTCCTTCGATCGAGTTGTGACAGTTATGAAGTATTTCGTCGACCATAGTTGACGAAATCACCAATCTCAATGAGAGGTTCGGTTCGCCGAGTTCGCCTAGTCGGCGGGCTTCATCTCGGCGGTATAACAGGCCGTCTTCGCTGAGTACAAATACTTCTGCGACTTTGCCGGCATTCTGAGCTCGACGGTGTGTAAGGTCCTCAAATTCGCCTCTCAGGTACGCTTTCAGATCGGCCCACCTGAGTTCTTCATCTTGTGCCTTCGCGATTGGTCGTCTCTGCTCAGTCTGTACTGTCACTGGATCAATGTCGTTGGCATTCCTAGCTGTCTGGGCTGACTCCATCTGCGACCCTGTTTCAACATTCGGGGTCGTGTGGTTAGTCCGCCGAGTCGACGCCTTGCTGACTTGTTTGAATTCATCTCCACTGCTTTCAAACGCAGATTCTCCAGGATTTGTTGATATGGCTTCGTGATCCTGACTTCCTCCTCTTGCTCTAGCCGAGTCTTCATCCAGCTCGTCCTCAAAGTGAACTCAGCGTACTCGGCTACGAGTGACTGCCGTGACAATCGGGGTTTCCGCTGGGTTGTCTGTGGCGTACAGTTCTTCGGCTACTCGGTTAATCATTCTCAGTTCTGCTTTCCTATCCGTCCCAAGAATTACTCGTCCAGCTTTAGCTTCAAGTGCTTCTGTAGCGAGAGAATCAGCCGCTGCGCTATAATGTCGCGCTATGTGTCGATACCGGACCGAGTTGAGTTGCTTCGTGAGATCCTTGTGTCGAGCTAGCTCCACTTGCAACGTTTCCTTCTTGCATGCTATCATCCCCATGGATTGCTGGATTGCAAGCCGGGAGTCACCCACGATAATCAGATCGGTTATCCCTCGGTCAATCGCCGCCAAGACCCCATTGCTCATGCCGGTGTACTCGGTGATGTTGACTGTGGTGGACGACAGGTACGCACTCGCAGCGATCTCAATGTCCCAATTCGGAAGGCGCCACCGTATCCACGAACAACTTCCATACCTGCCGTATTTAGCTGTCTTCGCTGAGCCATCAAATGATAGCACGCATCCCGCAAAGTCGGCTGTGTGGTGTAGTAGAACACACAAATACCGTCAGATGTGGATTCCTTACTCAAACCACAACGAATCGTCGAGTTAGGTCGGCGGTTGTATGGCCTGCGCAGAGGGTGGCCCCCTCGCGGTCCGGCCTTTAGGGGACAGACGAGTGGCTCGCTTCCACTCGGTTCCGACTAACCAAGTCAGATCACTTCCGAGGCTCCGCCGAGTTTGGTTCGGCTGAGCTCGTTCACAACCCTGTGCCCTCCACCAAAGGATGGACGACGGCGCGCGAGCGCTTTTACAGGTCACCGAGCGCAGAGGCTGCTCAGCTAGAAGTGTTACGGCACCCGGGCTATTTGACGTACCGGCTCGCTGAGTATGCGGGACTTTCTTTCGCGCGTAGCGAGACTTTGTCCTACCCGGACCGACCTAATCTCTTGGCGCTACCAGTCAATACCCTACAAGCTATGCCTCTCGAGTATTGACGGCACACATAATCCAGCCCTATGCAGGGACTTACCGGAAAAGTGTACACGTGTCTTGGACTAGGAAAATTTTGCTCTGTTATCTTCTGGG
>NW_003306936.1:0-3917 GCF_000142945.1 Phytophthora infestans T30-4
GAGGACGACACACGGGCGTCAGCCAAGGTCTGAACATCCCTGCGATCGCGGTCGTCGAGCGGTAGAGTCTTGGTCGTGAGGTAGGAAGTGACTTAGTGTTGCTAGACACGAGGAACCTACCTCTAGACACTGTTAGCTCTGTCGGCAGCAACAAACCGAAGCACCGCTTCATCGGACCTTTTGCAGTCCTGGCCAGACATGGTGCGTCGTACACCATCGACCTTCCAAAGTCAATGAAGACGCACCCGACGTTCTATGTCGGACGTCTTAAGCGGTACTTTGACCCGCAGGGGGTTGCTGACTCGCAGACCCCCCTTGACCCAGCTCCTCGAAGCGAGGGCCGGTCACAGTCGTCGACGAGGGCGTCGGAGCAGGCACCCAAGCCTCGGTCGGGACGGCAAGGCTGCGGTCAAGACCGTACGCCGGAGGGGCTCCATACGAACGGACCCCGGCGCCATACGCCGAGTACGCTGAGTACGCCGGGTACGCACCATACGCGTACGTCTGGGAGTGTACCGCAGGCGGCTCCGGACGTGGCAACAAAGCATCGATCCGTCGGATCATGCGAAAGGCCTCGTCCAGTTCGGACGAAGAGGACCGGCGATCCACCCGCAGGTGCAGGCTCGCGACCTCTCGCTCCACCAGGTCCAGGCGGCCCGCAAGACGAGCGAGCTCGCCCTGATTCCCGGCCTGGGCGGCAGCATTACCGCCAGTCCCAAGGCCAAGTGCAATCTCAAGCACGAGGACACGTTGACGAAGGCGGTCAACCTCAGGGTTCTGTGTCGGACCCGCAGTCGGAGCACTCGGACGAGAGTGGCTCTCGGGAGGCGCCGAGTACTCGTACTCGTACGAGGGCACCTCCGCCCCTGCTTGACCGGAATGGAGAAGCCCACTTCCACGTGGAGCGGATCCTCCAGGAGCAACGGTGTCGCGGCAAGCGACAGCTCCTCGTGAAGTGGAGGGGTTATGCCCACTCGGAGAGATCGTGGGAGCCGATTGAACGGCTCCTGATTGACTGCCCGAAGGCTGTCGCAATCTGGGAACAGAAGCAGCGGCAGCTTCATAAGTAGTCCGGGGCTTCTTGCCCGAACGGGGTACGGACGATGAATACATACCGTACCCGCACTCATCGTGAGCGCTAGAAGCCGCGCGCTTCAGGATGTCCCTTGGCAGCATACGCTTGCTGATCAAGTGGGCAAACCTCACACGAAGATCACGCTGGTCCAGGATGTGGGACAGCTGCTGATCTTCATGGAGTTCCCATAACTCCGTGGGCGAGTACTTGAGAGTCTCCACCCACGCCCAGAACATGTCCTCACAAGAACTCCACGTGGGACAGTTCTCGGGCATAACCCAGGGGTATCCCCAAACAGGATAGAGACCACCCCGGGTCTCGGGCTTCTTACGACAAGTCGTGAAGTCCTTAAGAGAAATGCGGTGTGGCGCGAGAAGCACACACCGAGTAGCCTCCAAGTTGTCGACGAACAACTGTTCTTTCTGAACAAGGGCTCGTTCATAGATGCCCCTAGAAGTGTGGCCGCCCACAAGGCCACGAGGAGCGACGAGAACCTCCAAGAAGAGGTCAGCCCCAGAGCTCTCCTCGGGAGGCCAATACCCTCTTGAGTTGATGGCAGCTCCCTGGCTGACGGGTGCCACCACCGAACCCCCACGCACACGCTGGGCAGCTTGGAAATCCTCCTGCTGCTGGTCGAGGTCATTCGAGACCTCCCGGGGCTCAACGATAGCACCCTCCTCTTCCTCTTCTTTCTCCTTCTCCTCCTCTTCATCCGAGGAGCCGAAGAGACTCTGATAGGAGCGTCGAGTCTCCTTCTCCTCGCGGAGTGGAGACTTAGAGGCGGTACGCTTCTTTGAGGGCTTGGCGCCTTCGGCTTTAGAGGCCTTAGCGCGCGCAAGACCCTCGGCAAGCGAGAGACGTTTGCGAGGACTCCCTTCCTCATCGCCACCGGCTTTGGGAGTGCCCTTAGCCTTAACGGCCGGACTCTCAGAGCGCACAGAGGTCCTGGGACTGTGATCACCGTGATCACTAGCGGACGACTGCACGCTGTCTTCTTTGTGCTCACTGGGCACTGGGCTGTGCCCTCCCACAGAGCGCGCAGGAGCATCATGAGTGCTCTCGGACTCGGCATCGTCCTCACTGCCCGAGTTGAACTCACGTTCTACGAACCGAGGGTTCGGACGATTGTCTGAAGACGAGGGCGACGGACTGCGGCGCCTGCTTGCGCGCTTGTCCGCAGCCGCGGTCACCCGAGGATCCGATCGCCTCGGAGGCCACCTGAGTAGCCTCCTTAAGTGCAGAGCTTTGCCGTGAGGATAGGGCTCTTGGCCTGCGCCTTACCGGCTGCAGCCTTGGAGCGTGTCTTAGCACCGCTCTTAGCAGTGCCACGAGGCATGTTAACGGTCGAAGTGGAGACCTTGACGAAGAGCGCACAGGTTGCTGCTCGAGGCTCTAACTGTAAAGTGAGCCTCCGCCGCGCTCGCGGGCCGAGTCGATGGTTTTCGACTTTGAGAATGAGAGTTTGTGACGAACATCTCTTCATTCTGATTGGTCGGTAAACCGAACCTAAGTGGGGGAGGATGTAACGGGGTACGTAGCACTAAGTGTACCCTGGTTACATGAAGTGTGACACTTCACACTTCAGGAGTATGACATGTCATACTCCGGGATATTTGGTACAAGGTACCAAGGTCATTCAAAACCAACCATTGGTTAAATGACATTGCATTTCTATAGGTAACTGATAGTTTGTATTAACCTCAAACTTAACCTACCTATAAATATACTCAGTTTACAATCTACCTTATTTAGGTCACTTCGCTCTCTTTAATTAAAGAGGGGACCTGTGAACTGCCGTTCACTGAGAGTTTGTATACTCTCGGAAGATAACTTCCTCTAGCGCAAGGTGCTGTGTGACCCCGTCACACTTGGTAGCACTTGTAGTCAATCCACGCCATCGCGGGTAGACTATCTGAACCTCCGAAGTTCGTTGCCATGGATAGGAACGACTTCTCCCATATGAACGACTCTCAGTTCGAGTCGGTTCGGAAGATGGCAGGCATCTTCGGGATGGAGGCCCTGCAGAGCCTGGTGGTGTCAACACCGGCTGAGCAGCTCGAGCGCGTCAATGCATTCGACGCGTACGAGCAGGGCCTCATCGCGCATGTGCGGGAGAACCTGCAGGCTCCGGCGGCGGAAGCAAACCCGCCTCACCCGAAGCCAATACGGCTGAAGGTAAAGCCGTATGAAGGGAAGGAAGGCGAGAACCTTCACTTCTGAGTCCGAGAAGTAGAGCTCGCGATGGACGCGGCTCTGATCTCGACCGAGCAACTGCGTGTTGCTTTTGCACTCTCCAACCTTAGCGGTCGTGCTAAGAGTTGGGTGTACACTCGGGAAGCGACATCCCCTGGATGTTTCACATCCTGGGCTCAGCTGTGCGAACAGCTCCGAGCCGCGTTCCTCCCGGCGAACTACGAGTACCGCCAGCGTTCGCGCTTCCTCGCGTGTAAACAAGGAAGACGCGAACTGCACGAGTATGTGCAAGAGATACGGGAGCTCACGGCGTCCCTAGTGGGAAACCCACTCAATGAACACATCAAGATGACTGTGTTCATGGACGGCCTTCGAGTGGGCCCCGCACGCACTCAGCTGTTCCGGGTGCAGGCAAGCACCCTTGAAGAGGCGATTCAAGTGGCTCTTCAAGAAGAATACAGCCATCGCCAGGCGCGTACGCCGGCCTCAGCGTGGCCTGGGAGTTCCTTGTCGGCTCCCGGTCGAACAAGCCCCAACGGACCAGTTCCCATGGAACTCGGGTCCGCCGAACAGCGTGACATCCGCTGCTTCGGCTGTGGGAAGATGGGCCACTTCAAGCGCGACTGTCCCGCGGAAAGACTCCGCAGAC
>NW_003306937.1:0-3920 GCF_000142945.1 Phytophthora infestans T30-4
AGGCCAATATCTGCCAGTCACGTGGACTTCGCCGAGTTCACGCGGACATATCCCTCGTTGGCCAGCACTCCGTGTGGTTGCCATTTTATCACATAAAAGTGAGGTGGGCACCAGACTGACGTCTGTCGTACGTTCGTAATCAGGACATGGGTTGGTCTTCCTCGGCGATTAAAAACAACCGTTGGAATCCAACCCTTCGTCCGTCGCACCCATAGGTCATGCGTCGACTCACTGGGTTGTCGCCTGGGTAATTTGAACTCAGCGGTTATTCGACTTTCGATCGTCAACCCGTCTGGTGGCCCGCATGGTACATTTGGTCCGAACTCGGTCTTGGTCGGTGCATTACTTGACCGGATGAGTGGTATCACCATCTCATCGGGTAGCTTGACCGCCGAGTTGTACAGATCCAGACGTATTCCAGCTGGGATCATAACGTCGGTGCCGAGAATCAAATCGACTCCGGCATGATGAGGCATTATCCATACTTCAAACTCGTATGCCACTTCCCAGCCGAGTGTCACCTTCACCACTGCTCTTGACGCTGTCACCATCCTGTCTTTACTTATTCCTTGTATGTCAATCCGCTTATCTCGGCTGGCCACTCTCTTGAGACGCAGTTTCCTCGCGAAGTACTCACTGATCGCCGAGACATTTGCTCCGGTATCCAATAATATCTTGGTCCTTCGGTCGTTCACTGCACCCAATACGAGGGCTCTCATTCTAACTCGGCGATCAAACGTCTGTGCTGACCACCATCCCAGCCGCTCTCCTGGAAGCAGCTTCATTATCCTGGTACGATGCACAGCCTGGTCTGACTGCCGAGTTACACTTGCAATCGCTCGGTTGTTATCATCTAACTCACCGAGCTCACGTTCAATTCCGTCGATTTCACACATCCAATTGCCATCCCCGCTTCTTCCCTCGGGCCGTCCTGCTTCGCCTACGAAGGCAAACAAGAAGTTCGCCTCAACTGCAGGTTCAGCTGACTGTGGCAGCCCGGCATATTCCAACCCAGTCAGTGCTGGCGGGCCGCCGAGTTTAAATCACTCGGCGCGTAAAGGTTTTGCAGGTCTTCTGGCACTTGCGACTTGTCGACAGAGTTCTTCACGAACGCAGCCAGCTTCTCATATTGGCGAAACAGCTCACACTGGCCGCCTTCATGGACTTGTCTGCAGAATTTGCAGCGTCGTCGACAGTAGTGAGCCGAGTGCCCCATTCTTCCACAAGCTGCACAAGGTCCTCGTTGGGTGTTGTCGCGTGATCCATCTCCACGATTCGACTGTTCTCGCTGGTTGTACGGTCGCGGAGGTCGGTTCGCTGAGTTTCCCCAGCTTCGGTTCGAGCCTTTCTGGTCTCCCGCCGAGTTCTCTCGGCGGTCCGGTGTATTTCCTTTATCATTGGAAACGCCGGCGTCAATGTAGTCGTCGTCTTCCGCTGAGTCGTGTCCTCCGGACTGGTCCTCATCATCCCATTCGTCTTCGGAGTTGTACGGACTCGGCAGGTTCTGATCGATGAGTTCCTCTCCGTCGGAGTCAGCGTCAACGACAGTGACTCGGCGGTCGCGGTTTTCTTCCTTGCGACTGCGCTTCTCATCTCGGCGGCTCTGATCCTTCCGCTTGTCATCTCGGCCTTGTGCGATCACGAGTCGGTCGCGTTGCTTCTTGCGCTTCTCGCCGAGGATCCGACGATTGATTATCTGTTCCACCTTACTGATGTCTCCCAACTGCAAGGGGTACATCAAATCCATCACATCGTCATCATCACAATGCAGCAAGAAGTGCTCGACATGGTCAGCTGCGTCGGCGCCACCCTTCTCGTACTGGATCTTGGCTGTCCGAGCATACCCGTTGAGGCGGATCAGGAAGTCGCAGATCGGTTCGTTGACTTTACGTCTCGCCGAGTAGTAACGAGTGCGGGCGGATTGGTCGAACTGTGAGCAATAATAATCCAGGAGCGCCTCGCTGAGTAGTTTCCAACGTCGCTGAGTCTTCTTCGGCAGCTGCCTGTACCAACTCTTCGCCGCACGTCCCAAGCATAGCGAGAAAGGCTCGCACCATGCACTTTGGGGCATCCTGCTGCTCTTCATCTCGTAGATGAAACGCTTGAGCCACTGGAGCGACGCGTCAGAGCGGTAGCGCTTTCCTTCGAACTCGGCGATTTTGTCGAGCGAGGCGTGGGTTCGGACTTCGAGGTACGGCGTCGAGTCCTCTTCAGCCGCGTCAAAGCTCAAGTTTCGGATGTAGTCCTTCACGGTTTCTTCACAGTTACCTCTCACGTCGAAGGCGTCGTCGTCTTCTTCATCCTCCTCGTAAGCCTCAGCCTCATCTGCAGCGTCGTACAATTCACGGTAACGACCTACATTCCGCTGCCCACGACTCGGCGCTCGCTGAGTCGGGTTTAGCTTCAGTGGAGTCAGCATGTGAGAGTCTTCGAAGTACGGAGTCCCTTGCGTAGCGCGGAACACTTCACGTCTCTTCGTCTCCGGGGTCTTCGGCAAAGGAATCTTGCTCGGGTCCTCGCCGAGCGGTCTGAACTCGGCTACTCGGCTGTACACCTTCTTCGTTCCACCAGGGGCCTTCTCCAATCCAAACGCCACTCTCAGCTTCTTCTTCCATTGCCAGAGTTCAGCTCCGCCACGGGTCAGACTCCAGTCGGACAGGATGAGGCTGTTTGGTCGGCTGTTGCACCGATAGCCCATCGCCTTCAACAGCAACACAGTTTCTTCCACCAACTGGTTGATGTTGGCTGCACGCACCGGCTGAGTTAACTCGGGACCCAACATCGGCCACTTCGCCTGCGCCATCGCTACAGGCGCGAACATCATCATCCATTCCGATCTCGTTCTCATCTCCTCGCCGAGCCGAGCCAACACTTTTTTGGCGCTCGGCGTATCGGCGTTCCTCGTCGCTTTCGGAATAAGGGGCGGACGGTCCCCTTGAGCAACGCCATGTTCTTCTTCATCTTCTTCATCGTCCGCACCTTCGTCGAGCTCGGCGGATAAGTTGCGCTCGACAGGACGTGGGGCTCCCATGCGTCCCACCTGCAGCGTCAACTCTTCCACCTCGCCAAGTAGCTCGGCGGTAGTCGTCGTTTCTCCGAGCTCAGCGGTCTCGGCCACCTCTTCATACTCTCCTTCACTTGCATCTCCGTTCTCGCTCTCCTGGTCTTGGCCATCCTCGTCGAACTGGACGGTTCGTCCCACCTCCATCGTCATGGCGATGAGTCGTTGATCCGCCGGGTCCGACCCCGCGAGAGGCGATCCTCCAGCCGTCGCTGGGCTTCCGTCGCTCGGAGTTGCTGATCCCATGACCATCTTCACTCTTCTCTTTCTCTTCTCTTCCTCTTAACTTGGTTAGGTGGGGACCTATAAAACAAGCACACACTCCTGTTCCCGGTTCGCGGGCACCAGTTGTGGTGTAGTAGAACACACAAATACCGTCAGATGTGGATTCCTTACACAAACCACAACGAATCGCCGAGTTAGGTCGGCGGTTGTATGGCCTGCGCAGAGGGTGGTCCCCTCGCGGTCCGGCCCTTCCGGGACAGACGAGTGGCTCGCTTTCACTCGGTTCCGACTAACCAATTCAGATCACTTCCGAGGCTCCGCCGAGTTTGGTTCGGCTGAGCTCGTTCACAACCCTGTGTCCTCCACCAAAGGATGGACGACGGCGCGCGAGCGCTTTTACAGGTCACCGAGCGCAGAGGCTGCTCAGCTAGAAGTGTTACGGCTCCCGGGCTATCCGACGTACCGGCCCGCTGAGTATGCGGGACTTTCTTTCGCGCGTAGCGAGACTTTGTCCTATCCGGACCGACCTAATCTCTTGGCGCTACCAATCAATACCCTACAAGCTATGTCTCTCGAGTATTGACGGCAGGCATAATCCAGCCCTATGCAGATAGTTACCGGAAAAGTGTACACG
>NW_003306938.1:0-3920 GCF_000142945.1 Phytophthora infestans T30-4
CAGCGAGAGACGTTTGCGAGACTCCCTTCTCATCGCCACCGCTTTGGGAGTGCCCTTAGCCTTAACGGCCGGACTCTCAGAGCGCACAGAGGTCCTGGGACTGTGATCACCGTGATCACTAGCGGACGACTGCACGCTGTCTTCTTTGTGCTCACTGGGCACTGGGCTGTGCCCTCCCACAGAGCCCGCAGGAGCATCATGAGTGCTCTCGGACTCGGCATCGTCCTCACTGCCCGAGTTGAGCTCACGTTCTACGAACCGATGGTTCGGACGATTGTCTGAAGACGAGGGCGACGGACTGCGGCGCCTGCTTGCGCGCTTGTCCGCAGCCGCGTCACCCGAGGATCCGATCGCCTCGGAGGCCACCTGAGTAGCCTCCTTAAGTGCAGAGCCTTTGCCGTGAGGCTTAGTGCTCTTGGCCTGCGCCTTACCGGCTGCAGCCTTGGAGCGTGTCTTAGCACCGCTCTTAGCAGTGCCACGAGGCATGTTAACGGTCGAAGTGGAGACCTTGACGAAGAGCGCACAGGTTGCTGCTCGAGGCTCTAACTGTAAAGTGAGCCTCCGCCGCGCTCGCGCGGCCGAGTCGATGGTTTTCGACTTTGAGAATGAGAGTTTGTGACGAACATCTCTTCATTCTGATTGGTCGGTAAACCGAACCTAAGTGGGGGAGGATGTAACGGGGTACGTAGCACTAAGTGTACCCTGGTTACATGAAGTGTGACACTTCACACTTCAGGAGTATGACATGTCATACTCCGGGATATTTGGTACAAGGTACCAAGGTCATTCAAAACCAACCATTGGTTATGTGGTGAAGTGCTTTCTCAGAAATAAGAGAATGGTCCTGACGCGGGGTCACTATCCCGAATCAGTGACAATTTCAAGTGATTATAGAGGATTTGGGTTGTTTGGCACGGGTGCAAGTTGCCTGTGGTGGATTAGCCATGGCGAGCAGCACCCCGTATGGAATGACGATGGATCTGATATGAGCGATGTACGAGAAGGCAAGATCCACCAAGACTTACCTCGGATCCACCCTTACCTGGATTCACTAAGATGGATATGGGATATACTATACAAGAGTGGATCGAGTGTGGATCCTATGAAGGAAGGATAGTCGGTGCCCTCTGACGGTGGATCTAGCAGCCACGGCTAATGAAGAGTCAAGATCCACCGCGAGGTACCCCGGATCCCATACTCCTGAGTTCGTATCCAAGGAGGGAGGATCCCGCCTGGAGGGACCTGGATCCAGGGTATAGGGATGAGGGATACAGTGGATCTCGAACTTTCGTGGGACAACGGAGATCACAGACGGTTGCGAGATGATGTTGGATGATTGGAGAGCTCGGATCCACGGCGAGTGTACCATTACAGTGAGGTGGATCCAAGCGACCTGGATCCGGATGAGTGTACCCATAATAGGGTGACCATGATGATTACGTCATATATCCGGTGGATCTGAAGATAACACAGCTGGGATGATGGGTCAAGGGAAGAAGGGACATGCAGCCGAGCCTGGTAAGGGATTTAGCAGATGAAAGACATAGAAGGTAGAAACCCAGGCAGGTATAGGCTTAAATATCAATACAGACTCCAATTTGCACAGTGACACGCAAGTGCCTTCCTGCCCTCAAGAACCGGAACTACATTGGCCGTACGAGCTCCGAGAAGGTTGGGAATTGCGAATCTAGTGTTGGTAGTGATAACTGGATAATACATTGGCCAGATCCTACAACCTAGTGAGCTTTTCCTTTACTTGTGCAGATACCGATAGGTTAATTGAATTTACTACTTGGTCGGTTACACCCTAGGGGCTCTCAACTCTCAAGATCCCGTCACAGGAGGCGGCAAGTACAACGCAAAGGAACGCAAAGGCAAGGGAACACACCCGCAAGGCAACCCTACGGCCAGATCCACGATCTAGGCCCCGGATCCATAAGCTCGAATATTCGCTTAGGATACGGAACCATCCACGGACGCAGAGTGAAGATTTTCCACTGCTGCTCCACCCCATCCCCACGTCTCGCCAAGACACTCAAGCTTCACCACTTGAACTCTTCGGAAGTTACCGAGAGAGCAGATCCCGCCCTACCGACGGGTACACAAGGTGAGGAAAGTTCAGCAGAACACGGATCATCGGGGGACCCCCTCCGTTAGTCGGTGTCTGGGCGCAGTTGGTAAGTTGGACCTGGCAATCTCGCAGATTTTGCTGATCCCGCTACACCACAGTGTCGACACACGTGGGCTTCGAGGAGTCAGGTGAGGTTCTGGTGGAGTGAAGTTGGACCTTTGGAGTTGCCCTGAGGCGCATCGAGATGTTTGCGACGTCGTGTCCGAGCGGGCAATGGAGCATGCTCACGCGCAGTACGCGTGAATTCGATTCCCACGGAGATCAAACTTCGCGACAAGTGCACGAGCAAGTGTTTTTGCAAGGAAACGCTGGCACGATGATCACCACAGACGCAAAGACTGAGCGCCGACTGGAGACTTCCTTGTGCTTGGAGATACGCTCATCGTGGAACGTTCACGATGTTCTAGCAGACACGAGGATCACGAAGACAGCGCACGAGATACTTGAGACCGCGAATACGGGGACGACAACCACTCTATCAGTTGACTGAGCGACGATGTGCGACTGCACAGCGTACGGAGAAGTATCCTGTAGACCCAGGCGACTGCGACGTCGGAATATAGGTGACCTGCGAGCTGGGGTTTCACTCGTCGTCGTGGAAACTCGCGTCACTCACGCAAGCACACACCCACTCACTCGCTCTCACTCACTCACTCACTCACTCACTCATTTGTTCACTCGGCTTACTCACCGAGTGGCTCAGCGGTACAGTGCCGAGTTCTAGTGTAACTGGTCACCGGTTCGATCCCGGCGTCAACTCCAGTTTTCTTCTTAATCATCATGGCGAGCGCCTCCGTGTACCCGCGGAGGCTGGTCGCCTTCTTCACCGCGGATATCAGCACCCGGCTCACTCACGCTTCGGAACGTGAGTGTCTTCTCGTATTCATTCACGATGTCGGGAACGTCTTCCCGCAAACGACTGCGCGGCTCCCAAGTATCTTCACCTGGGGGGAGTCCCAGCCAACGCACGCGATAGTGTTGTTCCTTGTCCCGCAGGGCGCGACCCTGTGGAAACGCTTCAGTGTGACCGTCACGGGTACCATGACACTGGCGAAAGTCGTGGTCGACGATTCGCTCAACGATCCAACGCTGAGCGCCCGAAGAGTCGATCAAAGGAGGAGAGCCATCTCGCTGGAAATTTGCCGCGTCACTCGAGGACGAATCAGCGTCCGGGATCTCGGACGGATGATACTTCTTTAAACGTCCGACGTAGAACGTCGGATGTAGCCGTAGTTTCGAAGGGATGTCCAGAGTGTAAGCGTCACCAATGGTCTTGATCACCGTTAACGGCCCAATAAAGCGCGGCGCGAGTTTGTTCGCGCCGAGGTTGGTAACTGCAGAGTTTCTGATACCTTCAGTCGACAGGAGCACTCGTTCGCCTGTCGTAAACGTGGCCGTGTTCTTGCGGCGCCTTATCAGCGTTCTCCTTCTGCTTGCCCACTGTGTCCTGTAGTGCGTCTCGAACATAGCGGGTGACCGCTTCGCGCTGTAGTACAAATTCGGAGACGACTGCGGAGTCGATTGGTCACGCCGCATGCTTCGGCGCGTAGTTAGCCGGCGCAAGTGGGCTCGATGCGGAATGTGTCACTGGACCGCGCGTCCGAAGAGAGACTTCGACTTATGCACCCACTCTAACGTCGAGAATCGTGTATAGACAGCAGCAGCACACAGCGCCAACATGCGCTTGAGATTGGCCATTGCTGGTAGTTACCGGTAAGATGAATGTGCAGGACCAAGGAAAAATGCAGAATGATGAAGTGATGGTAGCGAAAACTTACGGGTCTCAGTG
>NW_003306939.1:0-3921 GCF_000142945.1 Phytophthora infestans T30-4
GCCATTTCGGGCGTCAATGTCAGCCCGACCCATCGGGGGAAAGCGGAAAGTACTTCGCATGGAGCAGCACAATCCGCAGTGCTTTTCATGCCCACCATTCAAGCGATAGCCAAAGCCCCAGCGTTAGGCGACTCTCACTCCGGCTGAGGGTGTTAAGCCTCCATGAAGCGGCCAGTTCCGAGCAGATCAGCGGTTTAATCCCGGCAAAATCAGCGCCTAGAGGAACGACTGTTAGCTGTAGAGGCCGAAATTGCACTCACCGTCGGCTCCAGCCAAAACTGTTGCGGGGTTGTGTATCACAGCCTGACCAACAAATTGCCATCCGAACTGGGGTTCGTCCGAAGAAGAAGGGCTCGCAGTCTCTTGCAGCAGTCTGGTACGAATGGTTTACGGCCGAGCCCCCGCGTTTATGCCTCGCGCTCTGTGAAGAAAACGACGCTGTACGAGCTTAGACACACCGCAGGCTACATGATGCTTTTCTTACCTCATGGATTTTCACTTGATGCTTCGTCTCCTGCGTTCAAGAGTGAGGTGGTCGCGCTTGGTGAGAAAGCGCAAGTGAGCACGCGGGACTTCTTGAAGACGAACGGGTCCTCAGCAGCAGCAGCGGGTACGACACTGCAAGCCCTTCGCAATCTACACAAGGCTGGAAAGCTTGACGCACATATAACCCAGTTCCACGAGCGTGCTGAGCGTGGTGACGTTGTCGATCCAACACCACCTTCGGCGCTGCCAAAATTCATTCGTAACAACCCCCCCCAAGCGCTGAACCTGTAGTACACATAGTACAGTTAAGTAACAGCACCAGATCTCACCTTACGCTTTGAACAGTATAATTCCTGGCAATAGATAACAGCTTCCGCACTAACGCATTATCTTATATCTTAAACATCTACTGCAGCAACCTGTCTGTCCGTCACACTAAATTGTCGTGCCTGTCACGCTTTTCCGGACAAATCATTGGATAAAATGATTTAAATATTTCTACTGGTTGCCGAGCGCAGCGAAGGTGGCTTTAATTGGTTAAAACTAGATTGTGTTGTTGCATCAATAAATTCATGTGTTTCCCAGTTTACATATGGGGATTTGCACAAGGCTATACATTATCCAAAGGCATCGTTTAAATATTATATACTTTTTTATAATGCATGTTGCTATTGATATTTGAGTACTAAACGGAGGGCAGGGTGCCTATCGTACACGTAAGCATGCGTGTTTCCGAGGACATGGTTTAAGTATACTAAACTCTCTGTACTCAGTAGGATCTGCGTGTTACACTGACTAAAATGATAATTTCAATTTTTTTACTGTAAAAATATTAGCATTAATAAGTTATCTGAGTGGGTTTCTGGTATTGCTAAATCGTATATGTTACATGTACAGCAGTAGCCGGTCGTGTGGACTGGTCGTAAGAACAAAGCTGTGCTTATAAACGTTGTCACTTGATTCACGAAGATAGAAAGTTTTAGATTGACGTGTGAACAAAAGAAGTTATATGTGATGATGACAATTACTACTGTGAGCGAATTGAACTTGACCATTGTTTTCTAAGCGGGTTTTTAGACAACAACATTCTGATACTTATTAATAGGTAGACGCGTTGCCGACAAGGGCGTAGAATAAGGTTTTACATGCAGCGGTAAGATAACAGCACAACATGAGAGGTGTCAATTATGGTTACTATAAGTAGGCCCGTAAAGAAACGTTTATCAACTTAAAGCCTAATCTACGTTTAACCATCCTGACATCATCGTTTAAGTATCAAAATAAAATACCGCCGTCAACAACAACAACAGCAAGGCGTCTTGCGACGCATCGTTATATCCAAAGGCTATAACCATAACAGGCACAGGTTCGAGTGTCTAATGACTGATTCTGAATCAGCACAAAATGAACACACTTTAATGCATAAAAAAATGCTACGGCTTGAATATTTTTATTAAAAATTCAAATCGTAACACTTTTAATTTTCTTTCAAAGTAGCGAGTTTGGTATGCGAAGTGGTTAATAGTCAGTTTATTAGAAGCTTAACCAGGCAGTACAAGCGGGTATTTGATGCAAGCTGGACAGATATTCTTTGTATTGATGCAATTTAGGTTTCAGAAACGGCCCGTGAAATCGAGCACGACGCTGAACTAAATATATTATTTAGCGTTTTTAGACTGAAGTGCAGGTGCTTCTGGGTGGAAGATTAAGACAGTGATAGCCAACAACAATAAAGAGACTTTGCCAAGATCACTAGCGTAAGCGTTTATGAGCATGGTAAGTATGAGCTAGGGGTTCAGTCTTTTGTACCGGTAGAAAAATATACACGGCTTACTGGGAACTCAGCATTTTGTAGCAAATGAAACGCAGATTTATGAAATTTAAGAAGTCGATTTAGGCACACGGGGGACTCAGAGGATTTGGACTAATTATCCCGCCGAAGCGAAGCGAAGGCGGGAAGGCAAAAATCTAAAGTAAACCTAAATTACCGCCGCGTAGCGGCGGCGCTCGGCTAGTAACCAATAACAAGAAAGACCAAGTGCCGTATCAATTGATTGCTCCTTGCATAGACATGTACGACCTCACGTAGACGGCGCAACCACTACGCCTCCTCCTCCACCGCTTTATCATTTTCTTCGCTCGACTCCCCAGCACCAGCACCAGCACTTGCTCCGCTCTCGCCTACCTGCTGTCTGCGTCTCCGCTTCTTGCCTGGCCGCGATGCTGGCGGTCGTTCACGTATCCTGTGCTCTTGCAGTAGGTCGCGCGGAATGTCGTTGCCGTTGTTCCAATCAGCATGCCAAATGCTGAAGCACGTACTGACCCTGCCTTCACGCGGAGCGTTGCATAGGTATTTACTAAATCAAAACGAGTTAGCCAAAGCTTACAATAAGGGTACCAAGCGAGCTACGCACCGTTTGTTCCCGTTCGAGCACTCCGGGCAGAAGTATTTCGTAAACTTGCGAGGCTTGACCTTGTAGATGGCACAGACTTTGCATGGGCGGTGGCGTCGCTTCACACCCTGCTCGCAATCGACAGTATCTGGGTTTTCTTCTAAACAATGTCCGTCGATAGCTGACGATGCGGTTCCTTGTAGCTGTGTTGAATCTGCTCTTGCCGGCGAGGGGGCAGTTCTATCTTGCCCAGATGTCGCTTGTGTGGTGTTGGAAATCCCACGTGAACTCTAGCTACAGATGTAGTTAGGATGTTCCCACAACAATACGTCTACTAGGATAGTAAACGATCGTTCGGGCGGACCTGAAGACCCCAGTTCTGCCCTTTCACCGGGACAAACTAAACCTTGGAAACTACTTATATAGGCCAACCAGTAAAATAAGAACACACTACTAGCACGAGCAAAGCTAGCAGGTGTTTTGAATCCTCGTGGTCCCAACAGCGGAAGGGTACCAGGCACGGGTAAGCCTTTTACGAGATCACCGAGTGTTCAACACTCGGCTGGAAGAAATAAAAGGGAGGCAATTCAAGCACTCCCAGTCGTGCAAATAGGCAACAATAAGCCGTCACGTAAAACCTCCCGATAATAATCGGCCAATACACAAAGTCTCTTGGCCTTGCCGGATGAACCCTCGCTACAGAGCTTCGAGTTCACCGACAGGCATAACACACTCAAACAAGCTTGACCTGACGCTTACCTTGAAGCCGGACGTCGCTCTGTGTGCTTGAGTGGAAATTCTGTTCTGTATTTAAGCTTACCCTTTCGGGTCTATTCCTAATAAAAAGCCCTAATCAAGTATACAAATATCAAGTATACAATGATCCGTTATGGATCTTCTTGCATGCCAAGCGTCGTCTGCACCGTCGCATGAGCATCTTTAACGGTCCGCGCCCTGTCCCAGACGGTGAAAGTGCCTACCAAGGGTAGCTGAGTCTTCCGCGAACTCATCTCAACCGCCACTGAGGGTTCGTACCTTAGAT
>NW_003306940.1:0-3922 GCF_000142945.1 Phytophthora infestans T30-4
CGGCGTGGTCACGAGTTAGAGGCCATGTCTCTTTGAAGAAGATTCCGCGAGTCACCCGCCGAGACGTGAACGAGATCGAGAACGCCCACGAGACGACCCCACGAGGAGGCGACAACGACGCCGCGCTCCGACGCGTGCAACGTCGCGTGATCCGCCGCGATTATCTGCCTGATCCATCCTTGGACAGGGTGTGCTCGTATTCCCGTCCATTCCGACTCCTCTTCGCTGAGTGGCCGCTCAGCGAGATGTTCCTCATTTCGCGCTGAGTCGGACGGTTGAGTTCCACCGGGCTCCCATCCCTTTCTCACGTGCACGAAGCAGAGTCGATCCATATCCCACGCGTTGTTGCAGACCTTCACGCGTAGCTCTCCAATCGAATGATCCGCGAGGATCTCCTCGCGATACGTCAACCAGTCGACAAAGCTTTCTCCAGCACGCGACATCCGGTTCCATCGCCGGATGAAGGCACACCAAGAGCGACGAAGTCCCTCACGATCAGCGCCTTCAATGTATTTCTTCCGCGTCGCGCGGAAGCGACGAAAGTGGTTCTTCATGGTGTCGAGCGTATCCGGATTCTCCGCTCCTGACAAGTCGTACAGGTCCCAGGGAACCAGGGCGTCGTCCACAACGCGCGACCGCGTGCTTCCGGCGCTGATCCTCGTGACTGTCGGCTCCGCCGGTGTCTCGGCTGTCTGGGTTACCGCCGCCGTTAGTGTGTCGATGCTTGCTGCTGTCACCAGCGTCACGCTGGTGCTAACGTCCGTTGACTGCGTCGTGTTGTCCTCGGCCATCTTCGCTCCGTTGGGTTTTTCGAGTTTTCTTCAAAATGTGTTCCGTGCGCTTATGTTGCGTAAGCGCAACTTAGAGAGGAGGGTGATGTAATAGGCCCAACTCCAATTACATAAGTAGGTAGATATTTCTTTAGTTATTACATAAGTAGGTAAAGTGGCACACGGGTAGCGTGTGCCAAGGTGTCATCATCTGATTGGTTGATAGTGAGGAGCCAGACTCACTTATTGACCAATCAGATATAGACATGTGTTTGAGTGGTTCACACGAGGCCAGGGGTAGCCGCCCTGGTCCTAAATAAATCAGAGAGTTGAATTTGACACAAACCTAAGACTTGGTTTTATTATTGCGAGCTTCCTCCGCATTACAGTGTAAGCTAGTAACGGCATCTCTTACCCCGTTACAGTGACGGATGGAACGGTGTTGGTCGAGGTGTGTAATGCTTCCGCGGAAGAAGTTGAGATCAAGTCTGGCGCGTACGTCGCTGCTGTAACCATCGTTCCCAAGTCGGCGTTCGCAACCAGAGCCTCTAAGTCAGATGAAACGACGAGGAGCGTAAGCGCAGTGCTGAGTACGGTGAAGGGGAACGTGACGGCTGAAGTTTAAACGATCGAGGCTGAGATGAGTGCTGCCTTGAACGACAGCGAGGAAGACGACTTCGAAGTGGTCTTCGAAGACTCGTCACTCGGAGCAGAACAGAGGGGTCTCTTCGCGAAGATGTTGAAGGACCTGTGAGACTTATTCGTCGAAACTTCAAAGAAACCCGGAAGGACGGACCTGCTACGATTCAGTATAGACACCGGAGACCACGCGCCTATTAAACAGCCTCCGTACAGAGTGTCGAAAGCTGAAGGAGATGTCATGGAAGCAGAGATTCAAGAATACCTGGACCTCAGACTTATCAGACCGTCGACAAGCCCGTGGGCCAGTCCTGTGCTGATGATACGGAAGCCTGATGGTGGCGTAAGATTCTGCATCGATTATCGGAAACTAAACGCTGTGACCGTGAAGGACAGTTATCCAATGCCATTGATCGACGACATCCTGGACGTTCTGGGGAACGCGAAGCTTTTCTCCACTATGGACATCGCTTCGGGATATTGGAACGTTCCAATGGATCTCGACAGCGTGGAGAAGACGGCTTTCACGAGCAAATTCGGCCTCTACGAGTGGTTGGTTATGCCGTTTGGCTTGTGTAACGCCGTACCTGCATTCGAGCGTCTGATGGAGAACGTTCTCGTTGATCTCAAGTGGAGGACGTGTCTCGTCTACTTAGACGACTGTGTTGTCTTCAGTGACGACTTTCCGACACATTTGATTCGAGTACGCCAGGTCCTGGAACGTTTCCGAGCGGCAGGGTTCAAGTTAAAGATGAAGAAGTGCCATTGGGGACGTGACCAAGTGGCGTTCCTAGGGCATATCGTGACTCCGACTGGAATCCTACCGAACCCTGAGAAGGCAAAAGCGGTGATGAACATTGAGAGACCGCATGACTTGCACACGGTTAGAGCATTCCTGGGTCTGACAAGCTACTTTCGATGCTACATACCGGGATTTGCTGCGATCTCTGCGCCGCTGGAACGCTTGAAGCAGAAGGACGTCGATTTTCGGTGGAACGACGACTGTGAGGGCGCGCTCCGAAAACTACAACGAGCACTAGTGAAACCACCGATACTGGTGTATCCAGACTTCAAGAAGAGGTTTAAGCTCTATGTAGATTCGTCACACTTAGCGGTGGGAGCATGTCTGATGCAAGAGGTCGACAAGAGAGACAGGGCGATCGCGTACGCGAGTAAGATGCTGGTTGGATCGCAACGGAACTGGGTGAACAAGACAAGTGGAACGACAGAAATTGAGTGCTGGGGAATCGTATGGTCGACACGCAAGTTCCGGTGCTATATGAGTCACGCGGAATTTGATCTGTACACAGACCATCAAGCTCTCACGTGGATCTTCGGCGAGACAACAAGAACGTCGAACGCCAAGCTGGCACGATGGTCCCATGGAGCTATCGCAGCTACGGTTTAACAACCCAGGAACGTCGATGGGACACGCTGATGGTTTGTCGAGACTGTATCACCGACCGGATGCGAGTATTGTCAGCGCCATCCGGATGGCTGTCCTTCTCAACGACAGTGAGGAAGAGACTTCTGACTTACGAGTGCCGACCTCGGATCAAGTGCCGACACAAGATGGAACGCCAGTCTTAAACGGAACGCTGGGTCGGAACGTCACCGACGTTCCAATCCCAGTCGGGGAGCCTACCGAGGCTACGGATCCTAGCGGGGAGACTGAAAGAAGTAACCAACAGAGTGAGGATGCGTCCGTGGCTGTCGAGCCTCTCATGCAAGCGAAACTGAAGGAAGACTCGCAAGGGGGGGCTCTACAGGCGAGCTCATCACCGATTGACGTGTTTGGGTTGGACTAGGACAAGTTCGTGGCTGAACAAGAACGTGTGCCCTGGATGCGAGCGCTGAAGGCGTTCCTGAACGATGGAGCCTTGGCTCTTGACCCACAAACTGAGAGTGAGTGTGCTGAAGATGTCTCCGCACTACTTGATTCGAAACGGAGTTTTGGCACGGCTGGTACATCTAGGAGCGCGTGCCGGTCTAGCCAGAACCGTGTGCGCTCCAACTGTCCCGTTACCGTTCATTGAGACGGTCCTGCACTATTGTCACGCCGACATCTTCTCTGCATACTTGAGGAGAACGAAGACGACGGACAAGGTGAGACGCCACGCGCATTGACATGGGTGGAGGAAGGACGTGATCGAGTATGTGCGTGAATGCTTTATCTGCAGGGGCGGAAAGGGACATAGACCCTGGAAAGCTGGACTGATGCAACGGATGCCTGCTCAGGACTTATCTGGCCCGTTATCGCTACGCGTAGTCGACGCAATTGGATCATTGGTCGTCACTCTTTGTGGAAACAAGTACATTCTAGTGTTTGTGGACTATTTCACAACGTGGGTCGAGGCATTTGCGGTCGCTTCGTTGGACACGATTTTGTTTGTGAACGCTATGATAGAGGGCGTTATCTGTCGACATAGAGTACCGGAACCTCTACTAAGTGACCGTGGGTCCAACTTCACGTCTAATCTGGCCAAGTCACTGTATCAGACGTTGGAATGCAC
>NW_003306941.1:0-3922 GCF_000142945.1 Phytophthora infestans T30-4
TGCCCACGTCTAGGGATGTCGTCGCTACGACATCCGAGGCACTCGTGGCCTCGTGTGGTACTGTTGTACCCACACAGGAAGCGTGTTCAACGCCTTCCTCTTCAGTTAAGGTCTGGGCGACCGCGTGTACGAGCTCCGAGAAGGTTGGGAATTGCGAATCTAGTGTTGGTAGTGATAACTGGATAATACATTGGCCAGATCCTACAACCTAGTGAGCTTTTCCTTTACTTGTGCAGATCCGACAGGTTAACCGAATTTACTACTTGGTCGGTTACACCCTAGGGGCTCTCAACTCTCAAGATCCCGTCACAGGAGGCGGCAAGTACGACTTAAAGGACAACACAAAGGCAAGGGAACACACCCGCAAGGCAACCCTACGGCTAGATCCACGATCTAGGCCCCGGATCCATAAGCTCGAATATTCGCTTAGGATACGGAACCATCCACGGACGCAGAGTGAAGATTTTCCACTGCTGCTCCACCCCATCCCCACGTCTCGCCAAGACACTCAAGCTTCACCACTTGAACTCTTCGGAAGTTACCGAGAGAGCAGATCCCGCCCTACCGACGGGTACACAAGGTGAGGAAAGTTCAGCAGAACACGGATCATCGGGGGACCCCCTCCGTTAGTCGGTGTCTGGGCGCAGTTGGTAAGTTGGATCTGGCAATCTCGCAGATTTTGCTGATCCCGCTACACCACACATGCTCTATGCATTGACGAACCGAGGCGGTTTTGGTACCGACTCATCAGGATCCGACGGCGGATCATCATGACCACACTTATGTAGCCGGGATTCGGCTGAGATTGGCTAGATATGGATGTGTCGATCTGGATCGGACCTCAACCGCAGCGGAGCTTGGCTAATCGCCTTTTGCATGCGCTATGCATTGACGAACCGATGCGATTTTGGTACCGGCTCATCAGGATCCGACGGCGGATCATCATGACCACTCTCATGTAGCCGGGATTCGGCTGGGATCGGCTAGATATGGATGTGTCAATCTGGATCGGAGCTCAACCGCAGCGGAGCTTGGCTAATCGCCTTCTGCATGCTCTATGCATTTACGAACCGAGGCGGTTTTGTCAGCGGCCCATCTGGATCCGACGGCGGATCACCATGACCACACTCATGTGGTAAAGTGCTTTCTCAGAAATAAGAGAATGGGCCTGACGCGGGGTCACTATCCCGAATCAATGACAATCTCAAGTGATTAGAGAGGATTTGGGTTGGCTGGCACGGATGCAAGTTGCCGGTGGTGGATTAGCCATGACGAGCAGCGCCCCGTATGAAGTGACGATGGATCTGGTATGAGCGATGTACGAGAAGGCAAGATCCACCAAGACTTACCTCGGATCCACCCTTACCTGGATTCACTAAGATGGATATGGGATATACTATACAAGAGTGAATCGAGTGTGGATCCTATGAAGGAAGGATGGTCGGTGCCCTCTGAAGGTGGATCTAGTAGCCACGGCTAATGAAGAGTCAAGATCCACCGCGAGGTACCCCGGATCCCATACTTCCGAGTTCGTATCCAAGGAGGGAGGATCCCGCCTGGAGGGACCTGGATCCAGGGTATAGGGATGAGGGATACAGTGGATCTCGAACTTTCGTGGGACAACGGAGATCACAGACGGTTGCGAGATGATGTTGGATGATTGGAGAGCTCGGATCCACGGCGAGTGTACCATTACAGTGAGGTGGATCCAAGCGACCTGGATCCGGATGAGTGTACCCATAATAGGGTGACCATGATGATTACGTCATATATCCGGTGGATCTGAAGATAACACAGCTGGGATGATGGGTCAAGGGAAGAAGGGACATGCAGCCGAGCCTGGTAAGGGATTTAGCAGATGAAAGACATAGAAGGTAGAAACCCAGGCAGGTATAGGCTTAAATATCAATACAGACTCCAATTTGCACAGTGACACGCAAGTGCCTTCCTGCCCTCAAGAACCGGAACTACATTGGCCGTACAAGCTCCGAGAAGGTTGGGAATTGCGAATCTAGTGTTGGTAGTGATAACTGGATAATACATTGGCCAGATCCTACAACCTAGTGAGCTTTTCCTTTACTTGTGCAGATCCGACAGGTTAACCGAATTTACTACTTGGTCGGTTACACCCTAGGGGCTCTCAGCTTTCAAGATCCCGTCACAGGAGGCGGCAAGTACGACGCAAAGGAACTACAAAGGCAAGATAATACACCCGCAAGGCAACCCTACGGCCAGATCCACGATCTAGGCCCCGGATCCCTAAGCTCGAATATTCGCTTAGGATACGGAACCATCCACGGACGCAGAGTGAAGATTTTCCACTGATGCTCCACCCCATCCCCACGTCTCGCCAAGACGCTCAAGCTTCACCACTTGAACGCTTCGGAAGTTACCGAGAGAGCAAGATCCCGCCCTACCGACGGGTACACAAGGTGAGGAAAGTTCAGCAGAACACGGATCATCGGGGGACCCCCTCCGTTAGTCGGTGTCTGGGTGCAGTTGGTAAGCTGGATCCGGCAATCTCGCAGATTTTGCTGATCTCGCTACACCACAATGGTGCGCGTGCCCGGATCTTTTGGTGACTCGGGATTTCACCGTGAGTCCCAAGAAGATGCTCAAGTGAAGATTGAGCCAGGGGAAGAGGCGTCGTCGGAGGTCGGATCGACGAAGACGCTGCTGAATGAAACAAGATCCGCGGATCGATGGAGTTTTGGGAGGAACTCTGTCGACGGAAGAGAGGTGGATCCGGATCCGGATTTAGAAGAGAAACCTCTCTATCCTCCCCAGGTCCCCTCGGGGACCCCTGCGGATCTTGACGCAAGTCAAGATCCGCTAACAAAACAAGGGAAAGTAAAGGCGAAACGGTATGCATTTGCAGATTCACCGGTTAAGCCAACACCGTACCTAAACCCAAGCCCGCTAGTCGAAGAAACGAGAAAGAAGACGAAAACGAGTAAGACTACGCGGAAGAAGATGCAAGCTCCAGAGTCGGAAGAAGACCAAGCTGGATCCAGGTCAAGCTGGTCCGACAAGGATCTCGAGTTTGTGTATCGCCACCAAGTCGCGTAAAGCTTGGTGGCGATACACAAACTCGACGGGGCCCGTACGGCGTCGGCACTCGCTGCCAGGACTCGACGTATTATGACCAATCAAGCTTATCCTGTCATGCAGATCCTGAATCCACGACAGATCGAAGATCCAAGGGAACCGGTGAGAGCACTAACGAAAACGGCGAACAAGTTGGTGGCAGTCAAGGATCTATTACGTTTGCTTACGGAGTCAGGCATTGTAGCTGGTGTGTTCGACGCAGAGGATATCTTCGAGCTAGACCTGGATCTCATAGTATCCGCGACGCGGGACCTCTTTGCCAGAGTTACGTCCATCACCGGAGAAAGGTCGCGCACTATGGATCCGGTGTCGTCGCCGAAGGTCAGCCAAGCTGCATCCTCGAGCTACGAATCCGCCGCTGAGGATGAGTCAGACACGTCGTCCGAACCACGACGCATGACTTTAGGACCCTCCGGGGCATCCATGCTGGAAGCGCGGGCGAGGAGCCGATGACAGAAAGCCCCTGTGAACGTGAAGGCTCGGGAAGCCCCTGTGAACGTGAAGGCTCGGGATCCAGTAGGCCCTACGCGTGATCTGACACAATCCAGCCAGGATCGAGCCAGATCCGGCAAGAAGCCAGCGGGACTATCGTCAGATCGGGCTCAAGGTAATCGCCTCACGGATCCGGTCTCGCCAGTGGGCCAGACGGCCACAGGCTATTCCGACACTTCCTCGGGCACCCTGCAGCGACACTTCGAAGCTGCGATGAGTCGTTTCCTGGCCGAACAGGGTATGAGAGCGCCCGTGCCACAAGTGCAAGTGCTCCACGAACATGGAGCACGAGACAGTGGAGATGGAGTCCGTGGAGGGAGAC
>NW_003306942.1:0-3925 GCF_000142945.1 Phytophthora infestans T30-4
TGATATTTAAGCCTATACCTGCCTGGGTTTCTACCTTCTATGTCTTTCATCTGCTAAATCCCTTACCAGGCTCGGCTGCATGTCCCTTCTTCCCTTGACCCATCATCCCAGCTGTGTTATCTTCAGATCCACCGGATATATGACGTAATCATCATGGTCACCCTATTATGGGTACACTCATCCGGATCCAGGTCGCTTGGATCCACCTCACTGTAATGGTACACTCGCCGTGGATCCGAGCTCTCCAATCATCCAACATCATCTCGCAACCATCTGTGATCTCCGTTGTCCCACGAAAGTTCGAGATCCACTGTATCCCTCATCCCTATACCCTGGATCCAGGTCCCTCCAGGCGGGATCCTCCCTCCTTGGATACGAACTCGGAAGTATGGGATCCGGGGTACCTCGCGGTGGATCTTGACTCTTCATTAGCCGTGGCTACTAGATCCACCGTCAGAGGGCACCGACCATCCTTCCTTCATAGGATCCACACTCGATCCACTCTTGTATAGTATATCCCATATCCATCTTAGTGAATCCAGGTAAGGGTGGATCCGAGGTAAGTCTTGGTGGATCTTGCCTTCTCGTACATCGCTCATATCAGATCCATCGTCATTCCATACGGGGTGCTGCTCGCCATGGCTAATCCACCACAGGCAACTTGCACCCGTGCCAAACAACCCAAATCCTCTATAATCACTTGAAATTGTCACTGATTCGGGATAGTGACCCCGCGTCAGGACCATTCTCTTATTTCTGAGAAAGCACTTCACCACACCACATTCCACACCGACTTGGTCAGGAACACGCCACGCATGTAACGGCTCCACGTGGCGTAGTTCTCGCCGTTGAACTTGTCGATGGATATCTTGGAATCTTGCACAGAAGACATCGTACTTGGGCTCATAACCTGAAGAAGGTGATGGTTGGATCTTGTGTCTTGCGAGGGGAGGACTGCCGAAGCTTGGGGCGAGGAGGCCGAGGCGAGGGAAGTCACTTGAGGGGCAGAATGGAAATTCAGAAGTGATTGATTGATAAGAACTTACACTGTCTTCTCTACCTAGTTTGCATCCAATCATTTGGTGCATCCAATCACCAACCCTCTGTACTCGTCCAATCATCCTACTCGTCTAATCATCGGTGGCGTAAACATCCTACCGTAATCATCGCGGGATCGTATTGGATTACCTGCAACACACTGAAAGGCCCGGACTAGATTTCTCAACCAACGAGGGAATGTTATAGACATATTCAAGTAAGAGAGTGTGGATTATGATAGCTTATGCAAAGGGCTAGCTCGACCCAGTTTCCAGTCGCTAGTTACTGCTACGAAATGAATCCACGAAGACTGAAACTGGGGGCGTGGAGTCAAAGATGAGGATCAGGTAGTCTTGGGCTGAACATTGAAGAACTTGCCCACTAGACGCTGGATCTGGCGTCCTGGGTGCTGGCTCGAGTCCCCGCGAAACTGGATACGCCAAGGCTCGTCTTCGTCGATCTCTCGCAAGGCTTCCAATAGGCTCGTGGGTTCTGGGCGATGGAGGTTGGGATCCTCCAAGTTGGCTTGACGGGATACGGATCCCGGAAACCAAGCCACCTTATCCCCGCGTCGGAGAAGATGCAAGAAGGATGGATCCAACAAAATATTCACGTCACACCAACCGTCCTGGATTGCTAACACGAGGATCACAAGAACTCTTTTCCAAGCTCGGCCCGCATGGCTACGTCGGTTACCACGCTGCTTGTTAAAGTTGGACAACCAAGTCGAACCCTGCAGTTGATTCCGAGAGATGGGGGAACCGGTGAGTGCCCTCCCATATAGCAACTCGGTGCTTGGAGGCGAAATCCCGGAACGCCCGAACAAATACCCCGAGTCGCCCACGCACATCACCCCTGAAGCTAACCGGATCCACCGGTGTGGTGACCAGCGTATCCCACGGGGCAGCACTTGTCAGTTCTTCCACGAGAGGTCTGGTGATGAGCGAATCCACATACGTGGCCCTCGGGATGGCGTCCGCTGCCCGAGGGAATATACATTCAGCTCGAAAAGGCAACTCAGGGAACAGGACCGTGATCTTCATTGAGATGACCGCGACCCGGTTCAACTTCTTGGCGGACCAAGGCTCGATGTCTCTGGTAGCGAAGGCCACGGGAGCACGTCTACCAGGAATGAAGGCGGCATCCGGACCAAACGGGGCCACGGGGAGCATCCCTGGCAGGGACGAGTTAGGAGGAGCGGGGATCAAGACAGATCCAGGGGATCCGTCACCATGAGACGATCCCGGGGATCCGCCACCATGAGACGATCCCGGGGATTCGCCACCATGAGGCGATCCTGGAGAACCGCCACCATGAGGCGACCCTGGGGAACCGCCACCATGAGGTGACCCCCCTCCACCAGATCCGGGGGACCCGCCACCAGGCGACCCCCCTCCGCCAGATCCAAGGAGTCCGCCACCACGAGGAGACCCCCTCCCACCATCGCTACCCGATCCGCCTACGGATCCAGCTGTGCCAGCGACTTGTGGAGGTGGTGTCGAGAGGGATCTCCGCGGGGCTTCGGATCGGGATAGCTGTATATTGACTTTCAATCTGATCGCATGCATGATGTGTTGCTATCTTTGCCAAAACTTAAGGTTTTTCGTCGTACTTGTGATTGTGACGGACGCCAACCCGTTTCGACTTGCTGCGATATTTATCCTCGGCAATCTGCTGTAGAAAAAGCAAATGGTCGATGCACTCATCCATGGGCATGTGGCGATGAAGAATACCTTTCGCAGCCCCCCCAACTTGCTTCCAATCGGTTGTTTGTGTTGTTGTCCAAGTGAGGGATGCATCCGCGCAGGAACGTACACCACAATGGCTTACAGCTTAACCAATTGGCTTCCAGATACTCCAAAAATTGTTGCTTACTCTTACAAAGAGCTTGAAGGGCTCGCATATAGCGATCGAATTCTCGTTCATCACCAGTCCGCACCATCATCGTAATCAAGTTCTTGGCATGTATCTTCTCAAATGCCGTAAACGCGTAGACTTTTTTGCTGATTTCGCGTTTGAGATAGTCAATGACGTGGAAATGACAAAGAATCACTGTAGCCTCAGGTAGTTCTTCTGCTAGTACGCCAAGGTCAGTGAAATCCTTATCAATAATCACCACCTTGATATTGGCCCACGCTGGATTGTTCTGTTTAAATGCCTTGAACGCACTCTTCATGTTAGGCTTTGTCTCTCCGTCAATCAAGGCATGCTGAACAAACGCCCCGCTGCCAAATTTATCTGTCACCATGAAACTAAACAACCGATACCTACATCAAATTCATTGTTAGTAATTGGTGAATATGAAACCAATTCCTACCTAATTGGTGACATCACCTAACGTGTTGGTAATTATGTCACCAATTTATTAACTGGTGCTCACATCGTACCTGTTACTGTTTGTGCCGTGTGTGGCATCTATACAAAGTGCTTCTGGGAATTTGCGAGCCACATCCTTTACATATGTGGCTGTCTGGAAGGATATACAGCTCGTCAATTCGGAAACCTGGATCGCGATAGATATTGACAGCCGTTTCTGGACCTTCCCATGGAAATCTTGCAGCAACTGTGAAACACGGACACTGTCCTCCGGCGAGGTGTATGTTTCGCGTCGCATCTGAGCAATCATGTTTTCGACGTCCTTTGGCTGGATCGGTTTTCCGGATGCTTATTTTAAATATCGCAGAATCTTTTTGCGGTTGGACCCACCTATAAGACATCATGTTAGCAAATGACCAGCTATATGTTGTACTACTGTTGATCTTACCTTGCCACATTGTTTTAACAACAATCTTGGTGTCAGGCGAGTCCCCCTTGCGAGTCTCAGCGTACGTGAAATACTCTTCAGGACCAACGTTATGGTTGTGGACAGACGTGCGCTTGAAGCACA
>NW_003306943.1:0-3925 GCF_000142945.1 Phytophthora infestans T30-4
AGCCGTCCAGTCAAGTCGCGGATCTCGAACCGCTTGATCGGTCAACAAGCGTCGCAGGTCCTGCGAACGAGAAACCGCACGGTGATCCCACCCTTGGATCTCCAAAGCCTGGTCATGGACCTGGGCTCGCAAGGTTTGGGTTGGTAGGTGTGCGAAGACGCAGCTTGGTCTCGAGCATCTTGGGCCGTCTGGAGCTCCGCCGTCAAGGTTTGCACCCGATCGGAAAGAGCCTGGGCTAGAGCCCGCAGATCGGTGGGTGACATTGAGGAAGGACTGACCGGAGGAGTGGTGGATGGGGCCTTGCCCGGCAATTTGCTGGCACGCTTGGTGGGAGACATGTGTCACGTAGAGGAGGAAGCGGTTGTGGATGCTGGTAGTGCACGTCGTGAACGCTGTTGTGCAGCGCCGACCACGTACAGGAGGCGATTGTGGTGAAGTGCTTTCTCAAAAATAAGAGAATGGACCTAACGCGGGGTCACTATCCCGAATCAGTGACAATTTCAAGTGATTAGAGAGGATTCGGATCGTCCGGCGCGGATGCAAGTTGCCTGAGGTGGATTAGCCATGACGAGCAGCACCCCGTATGAGACGACGATGGATCTGGTATGGGTGATGTACAGGAAGGCAAGATCCACCAAGACATATCTCGGATCCACCCTTACCTGAATTCACTTAGGTGGATATACTATGTACGGGTGGATCGAGTGTGGATCCTATGAAGGAATGATGGTAGGTGCCCTCTGAAGGTGGATCTAGTAGCCACGGATAACAAGAAGTCAAGATCCACCGCGAGGTGTCCCAGATCCCATACTTCGAGTTCGGATCCAAGGAAGGAGGATCCCGCATAGAGGGACCTGGATCCAGGGTATAGGGATGGTGGAAGCAGTGGAACTCTAAATTTTCGCGGGGAACCAGGGTATACCACACAACGCTGCCAGATTATGTGGGAGGATTGTAAAGCTCCAAATTCGCCACCAGTGTACACTTACGGTGAAGTGGATCTCAGCGCACCTGCCATCCGGATGTAGTGTTACCCATAATTTGGTGCACCCACAATTATGACCTCATGGATCTGGTGGATCTGAACATAATACCGCTGGGATGATGGGTCAAGGAGAGAAAGGACATGCAGCGAGCCTAGTAAGAAATTTAACATGTAAAAGACATAGAAAGTACATATCCAGGCAGGTATAGGCTTAAGTATCCCTATTTGACCCCAATTTGCACAGTAACACGCAAGTGCCCTCCTGCCCTCAAGAACCGGAACTACATTGGCCGTACGAGCTCGGAGAAGGTTGGGAATTGCGAATCTAGTGTTGGTAGTGATAACTGAATAATACATTGGCCAGATCCTACAACCTAGTGAGCTTTTCCTTTACTTGTGCAGATCCGACAGGTTAACCGAATTTACTACTTGGTCGGTTATACCCCAGAGGCTCTCAACTCTCAAGAACCCGTCACAGGAGTCGGCTAGTACAACGCAAAGGAACTACAATGGCAAGGGAACACACCCGCAAGGCAACCCTACGACCAGATCCACGATCTAGGCCCCGGATCCATAAGCTCGAATATTCGCTTAGGATTCGGAACCATCCACGGACGCAGAGTGAAGATTTTCCACGGCTGCTCCACCCCATCCCCACGTCTCGCCAAGACACTCAAGCTTCACCACTTGAACTCTTCGGAAGTTACCGAGAGAGCAAGATCCCGCCCTACCGACGGGTACACAAGGTGAGGGAAGTTCAGCAGAACACGGATCATCGGGGGACCCCCTCCGTTAGTCGGTGTCTGGGCACAGTTGGTAAGTTGGATCTGGCAATCTCGCAGATTTTGCTGATCCCGCTACACCACAATCTCGACCGCCTGATCAGCCAACAAGAGTCGCAGGTCCTGCGACCGAGAGGCCGCACGGTGCTCCCACCCCTGGATCTCCATAGCCTGGTCATGGACTTGGGCTCGCAAAGTCTGAAGTTGGGTAGTGTGCAGAGACGCAGCTTGGTCTTGGGCATCTTGAGCCGTCTGGAGCTCCGCCGTCAAGGTTTGCACCTGATCGGAAAGAGCCTGGGCTAGAACCCGCAGATCGGTGGGCGACATTGAAGACGGACTGACCGGAGGGGTGGTGGATGGGGCCTTGCCCGGCGATTTGCCGGTACGCTTGGCGGGAGACATGTGTCACGAAGAGGAGAAAGGGGTTGTGGATGCTGGTAATGCACGCCGTGAACGCTGTTGTGCAGCGCCGACAACGTACAGGAGGCGATTGTGGTGAAGTGCTTTCTCAGAAATAAGAGAATGGGCCTGACGCGGGGTCACTATCCCGAATCAGTGACAATTTCAAGTGATTAGAGAGGATTTGGGTTGGCTGGCACGGATGCAAGTTGCCTGTGGTGGATTAGCCATGGCGAGCAGCACCCCGTATGGAATGACGATGGATCCGATATGAGCGACGTACGAGAAGGCAAGATCCACCAAGACTTACCTCGGATCCACCCTTACCTGGATTAACTAAGATGGATATGGGATATACTATACAAGAGTGGATCGAGTGTGGATCCTATGAAGGAAGGATGGTCGGTGCCCTCTGAAGGTGGATCTAGTAGCCACGGCTAATGAAGAGTCAAGATCCACCGCGAGGTACCCCGGATCCCATACTTCCGAGTTCGGATCCAAGGAGGGAGGATCCCGGCCTGGAGGGACCTGGATCCAGGGTATAGGGATGATGTATACAGTGGATCGCGAACTTTCGTGGGACAATGGAGATCACAGACGGTTGCGAGATGATGTTGGATGATGGGAGAGCTCAGATCCACGACGAGTGTACACTTACAGTGAGGTTGATCCAAGCGACCTGGATCCGGATGAGTGTACCCATAATAGGGTGACCATGATGATTACGTCATAGATCCGGTGGATCTGAAGATAACACAGCTGGGATGATGGGTCAAGGGAAGAAGGGAGATGCAGCCGAGCCTGGTAAGGGATTTAGTAGATGAAAGACATAGAAGGTAGAAATCCAGGCAGGTATAAGCTTAAATATCAATACAGTCCTCAATTTGCACAGTATCACGCAAGTGCCTTCCTGCCCTCAAGAACCGGAACTACATTGGCCGTACGAGCTCCGAGAAGGTTGGGAATTGCGAATCGTGTGTTGGTAGTGATAACTGGATAATACATTGGCCAGATCCTACAACCTAGTGAGCTTTTCCTTTACTTGTGCAGATCCGACAGGTTAACCGAATTTACTACTTGGTCGGTTACACCCTAGGGGCTCTCAACTTTCCAGATCCCGTCACAGGAGGCGGCAAGTACAACGCAAAGGAACGCAAAGGCAAGGGACACACCCGCAAGGCAACCCTACGGCCAGATCCACGATCTAGGCCCCGAATCCATAAGCTCGAATATTCGCTTAGGATCCAGAACCAACCGCGGACGCAGAGTGAAGATTTTACCTCTGCTGCTCCACCCCATCCCCACGCCTCGCCAAGACACTCAAGCTTCACCACTTGAACGTTTCGGAAGTTACCGAGAGAGCAAGATCCCGCCCTACTGACGGGTACACAAGGTGAGGAAAGTTCAGCAGAACACGGATCATCGGGGGACCCCCTCCGTTAGTCGGTGTCTGGGTGCAGTTGGTAAGCTGGATCCGGCAATCTCGCAGATTTTGCTGATCCCGCTACACCACAATGGTGCGCGTGCCCGGATGATTTGGTGATTCGGGATTTCACCGTGAGTCCCAAGAAGATGCTCAAGTGAAGATTGAGCCAGGGAAACAGGCGTCGTCGGAGGTCGGATCGACGAAGACGCTGCTGAATGAAACAAGATCGGCGGATCGATGGAGTTTTGGGAGGAACTCTGTCGACGGAAGAGAGGTGGATCCGGATCTAGAAGAGAAACCTCTCTATCCTCCCCAGGTCCCTCGGGACCCTGC
>NW_003306944.1:0-3926 GCF_000142945.1 Phytophthora infestans T30-4
TACTCATTCGGGGTCGAAGGGGGGGGAGCTCAGGGCTCGCTTCCCTATGAACCTCTGCCGCCGAGCTTCGACTCATTGCTGCCGGATCAGAACCCACTCTACGATGGATAATGGCGATGGGGACGAGGGGTTCTAATCTTTCGGTGGGCAAGTGCAAAAGCATTCAGCTCTGCTGAAGGGCACCTCGCCCACCTATCAACGGTGATACACCAGCCGCCCAAGCGCGTTTCGACCGCGTACAAAGCGCTGATGGCGAAATGATGAGTGGATGCAGCTGTTCAAACCCCATCCCCCAAGAAAAAAGCCGACTGGCCTGCGCTTGCGCAGGAACTTCAATACCCAGTCAACTCGGTTTCGACTAGCCAAGTTGCCGAGGATTCAGTTTCGCTACTGTTGTCGCTGGGGTTCGAGAACGAGACGTACCCATCGACGATGTCGCTCCAGGATTGGAGTCCACATGAAGCCGGAGCGGCTCTCCAGAAATGGAAGAAGAAGCTTCGGAAGGCGTTTGGCGCCGTTGGCATCAATGCCGGAAAGCAACCTGTGAGTCGACCGATGATTCAAGATGAAGATCCGTCCAAGATTCCATTGCCGCCGACGCCTCAACGACTCGTTTGGACTCCTCCGACCAAGCGTGGAGCTGAGCGTGGTGCCTTTGGCACTACCGAAGCTTCACCGTACTTTCAAGACTCGCACATGGTTACGCCACGTTCGGAGAGCCGTATGCAACGTATTTATGCAAGTAACGAGGGTTCGTTCGGTCGCCGAGGCGGTGCGCGAGCTCCCAAAGGTGGTGCCGGACGTCGTCAAGTCGACAGCGATGGTTCGTCTAGTGACGATGACATTTTGGTGCGTACATTCGACGAGGAAGATCCTCAACTCGAGTTGATGCGTCAGATGAATGAGCTAGCGACGCTGAACGACGTGGACCCAACACCGAGGATTGAAATGGCATCGCACCGACCGCTGGATCGCATCACGCCGTGCTCAGGCTCTCGCAACAAGAGCGAGAACTGTATGCAGTGGCTCCGTGGGTTCGTTTATGAAATGACTGGAACCCACACAGATGCCGATAAATGGTGCATTCCATTTGAGCTAAGTCTCCGGGACGGAGCCATTCATAGGTTCCGTCAACTTCCAAAGAAGACGAAGCGCAAGTGGAAGCTGCTGAGCGACGCGTTCATCCGCTACTACAGCTCGCAGTTCACGCAGACGGCACTGTCGCGTTACTACTCCGCCAAGCGGGAACGTAATGAACATCTGTGCGACTACATAAACAGGCTGAATGGCTATGCTCGGACCGCCCGTCTACACTTCGAGAAGAGTGGTCGCGACGCGAAAGAACACGTACAGCAGTTCCTTGCAACATGCGATGATGACAAGCTGGCGGAGAGTCTCTACCACGCTCGAGTCGCCGACATTCACGAGCTCGAAGAGATCATCGAAGATGTTCTCAAGGGCAAGGAGAGGATGGCCAAGCGTGACAGTGAGTACCGATACTCCAAGAGTCGTGATACGCGACGCGACGATGGATTCGCCCACAACAACCGGCGTGATGACCGCCGTCGCGATGACAACCGAAACAAACCAAGAGTGACGCTCATTGAAGGCACGGTGTATGACCTACTAGCTGAATTAGAAGGTCGTGAAGCTGCTCAGGGAGGCACCGAGTATTCAAACGAAGATCCGAACGCTTACAACGATGTCCAAGACGAGTACAACGACTTTCAGCCCGATAATACGGATGATGATTTCTCATTGGATGAAAACGACCGATACCTCGCCGCTGCTAACGAAAATGAACGTCGTGCAGTTGCTGAAGGCACCTACGCACGTTCAGACAACCGTCAACCGCGTGGAAACGTGCCTGATCGCGAGAATGGCTTCAATCAAGATCGCCGAAGTAGTGACCGTGGGTTCAATCAGGACCAACGCGGTCGACGTGACTTCAACCGCGACAGCCGACGCCCACAGTACGGACCATGCGCGGTGTGCGGTGGCATGAGTCACTCCGCCCACTACTGTAACAAGCGATGCAAGTTCTGCAAGCAACTCCACGATGCTGGACAATGCGAACTTTTCCGCAACTTCCAAGACCTTGCCAAATTCGTGCGCACTAAAGGCACGAAGGAGGAACTCCCGCCAGAGCTCAATGCCGTCGTTCAAGAACGTCATTTAAACTAGGCAGCCCGCCAAACTACAACTGAGTTGGTCCCTATCGGGCTGCCATAGCTAACCGAGCCTTTAATGGAAGCAGAGTGTATCTTTGGTTTCATGGGGCAGAGTGAATGGCCTGATAAATACGTAACAAGTGTGAACGCGACGGAAAATGAAAAGGAGAGGAGTAGAATCCTCGGTGGAGGTGTTGGAGAGAGAGTGGAGTGTGCTGATGCTGATGAGGGCACCAGCGAGGATTCGCTCGGCTTGGTTTCGAGTAGCGCGAGACGAGCCCAAGGGTCACTCCAAGATGATGAAGTTGAACCCTGGCGAGAGACAGGGGTGGTGGTCGGCCAAGAAATTCGACCGACGGATCAGAATGAGAGCTCTGGTGCAAGGCGCTGTGAGCGACCAGCGAACGAGGATTCTCCTCGACACGGGAGCGAACGTTAGTGTGATCACTGACGCCTTTGCTAAGAAGCTGCGACTCCGAGATGTACCCGATCATGGACGCCGCATTGACATTCAAGGTATTAGCGAAGGCAAGGTGTGGTGTAGTGATTTCTCCGTAGTTGCGGATTATCACCCGTCGACAAAGACGTGACACCGCCCAAGATGTTCAAGCGACGAACCCTCGGTCAGGTGATGTACGGAGACGCCAAGGTGCAAGGGACTCGACGGCGTCACCTCCGAACATTCAACGAGCATTGGATACGGGCATATGTCACTGAATCCAGGCTGTCCTTATTATTAATAATGGACTGGCCGGATTCGCATTCAGCGGACCATCTACGGTACGAGCCCTCAGTGGCGGTTGGGATGAGTTCGCGGAAGCCTCAGCGACCCTTGGAAGGCACGTACACCGTCCGGGACAGGGCGCGGACCGTTAAAGATGCTCATGCGACGGTGCAGACGACGCTTGGCATGCAAGAAGATCCATAACGGATCATAGTTCACTTGATATTTGTATACTTGATTAGGACTTCTTATTATGAATAGACCCGAAAGGGTAAGCTTAAATACAGAACAGAATTTCCACTCAAGCACACAGAGCGACGTCCGGCTTCAAGGTAAGCGTCAGGTCAAGCTTGTTTGAGTGTGTTATGCCTGTCGGTGAACTCGAAGCTCTGTAGCGAGGGTTCATCCGGCAAGGCCAAGAGACTTTGTGTATTGGCCGATTATTATCGGGAGGTTTTACGTGACGGCTTATTGTTGCCTATTTGCACGACTGGGAGTGCTTGAATTGCCTCCCTTTTATTTCTTCTGGCCGAGTGTTGAACACTCGGTGATCTCGTAAAAGGCTTACCCGTGCCTGGTACCCTTCCGCTGTTGGGACCACGAGGATTCAAAACACCTGCTAGCTTTGCTCGTGCTAGTAGCGTGTTCTTATTTTACTGGTTGGCCTATATAAGTAGTTTACAAGGTCCAGTTTGTCCCGGTGCAAGGGCAGAACTGGGGTCTTCAGGTCCGCCCGAACGATCGTTTACTATCCTAGTAGACGTATTGTTGTGGGAACATCCTAACTACATCTGTAGCTAGGGTTCACGTGGGATTTCCAACACCACAAGTAGATCTAGCCCTTACGACTTCCCATCCGGGCAGTTTCCACGGTATTGTGCTGTATCCTCCTCCACCGCGTCGCACGCGAGCGGATCCATCGAAACCCAGGACGTACAGATCCCCATCCACTTGTACCGTCGGGATCGGGATCTGGATCCGGCGTGTGGGCTCTTTCTTAGGAGCGATCCTAGTCAGCGCTTCATCCATCT
>NW_003306945.1:0-3928 GCF_000142945.1 Phytophthora infestans T30-4
CCACAATATTCGTCGATCAGCATCTTCTACTGGGGTCAAACGCAATTGTCAAGCAAGGCGGGTCCAAGGTATACATCCCAAGCTACCCTAGCAGTCTGGGAATCCTACAAATCCCGTTCGAAGATGGTGAATTCCGGGATTGGAGTTGGTGGATTTCAGATCCGGTGAGTGCCATCTCCCTAAGGAGATGGTCGTTGTCATCTCGCATAACGTCTCGTTGACGGGAGGTGCGATCCAGCCGTCCGGTCAGGTCGCGGATCTCGACCGCCTGATCAGCCAACAGGAGTCGCAGGTCCTGCGACCGAGAGGCCGCACGGTGCTCCCACCCCTGGATCTCCATCGCTTGGTCATGGATTTGGGCCCGCAAGGTCTGAAGTTGGGTAGTGTGTAGAGACGCAGCTTGGTCTTGGGCATCTTGAGCCGTCTGGAGCTCCGCCGTCAGGGTTTGCACCTGATCGGAAAGAGCCTGGGCTAGAACCCGCAGATCGGTGGGCGACATGGAAGACGGACTGACCGGAGGTGTGGTGGATGGGACCTTGCCCGACGATTTGCCGGTACGCTTGGCGGGAGACATGTGTCGCGAAGGGGAGAAAGCGGTTGTGGATGCTGGTGATGCACGTCGTGGACGCTGTTGTGCAGCGCCGACCACGTACAGGAGGCGATTGTGGTGAAGTGCTTTCTCAGAAATAAGAGAATGGTCCTGACGCGGGGTCACTATCCCGAATCAGTGACAATTTCAAGTGATTATAGAGGATTTGGGTTGTTTGGCACGGGTGCAAGTTGCCTGTGGTGGATTAGCCATGGCGAGCAGCACCCCGTATGGAATGACGATGGATCTGATATGAGCGATGTACGAGAAGGCAAGATCCACCAAGACTTACCTCGGATCCACCCTTACCTGGATTCACTTAAATGGATATGGGATATACTATACAAGAGTGGATCGAGTGTGGATCCTATGAAGGAAGGATGGTCGGTGCCCTCTGACGGTGGATCTAGTAGCCACGGCTAATGAAGAGTCAAGATCCACCGCGAGGTACCCCGGATCCCATACTTCTGAGTTCGTATCCAAGGAGGGAGGATCCCGCCTGGAGGGACCTGGATCCAGGGTATAGGGATGAGGGATACAGTGGATCTCGAACTTTCGTGGGACAACGGAGATCACAGACGGTTGCGAGATGATGTTGGATGATTGGAGAGCTCGGATCCACGGCGAGTGTACCATTACAGTGAGGTGGATCCAAGCGACCTGGATCCGGATGAGTGTACCCATAATAGGGTGACCATGATGATTACGTCATATATCCGGTGGATCTGAAGATAACACAGCTGGGATGATGGGTCAAGGGAAGAAGGGACATGCAGCCGAGCCTGGTAAGGGATTTAGCAGATGAAAGACATAGAAGGTAGAAACCCAGGCAGGTATAGGCTTAAATATCAATACAGACCTCAATTTGCACAGTATCACGCAAGTGCCTTCCTGCCCTCAAGAACCGGAACTACATTGGCCGTACGAGCTCCGAGAAGGTTGGGAATTGCGAATCTAGTGTTGGTAGTGATAACTGGATAATACATTGGCCAGATCCTACAACCTAGTGAGCTTTTCCTTTACTCGTGCAGATCCGACAGGTTAACCGAATTTACTACTTAATCGGTAATACCCTAGAGACTCTCAACTCACTAGATCCCGTCAGAGGAGGCGGCAAGTACGACGCAAAGGAAATACAAAGGCAAGCGAACACACCCGCAAGGCAACCCCACGGCCAGATCCACGATCTAGGCCCCGGATCCATAAGCTCGGATATTCGCTTAGGATACGGAACCATCCACGGACGCAGAGTGAAGGTTTTCCACTGCTGCTCCACCCCATCCCCACGTCTCGCCAAGACACTCAAGCTTCACCACTTGAACTCTTCGAAAACTTCCGAGAGAGCAAGATCCCGCCCTACCGACGGGTACACAAGGTGAGGAAAGTTCAGCAGAACACGGATCATCGGGGGACCCCCTCCGTTAGTCAGTGTCTGGGCGCAGTTGGTAAGTTGGATCCAGCAATCTCGCAGATTTTGCTGATCCCGCTACACCACAATGGTGCGCGTGCCCGGATCTTTTGGTGACTCGGGATTTCACCGTGAGTCCCAAGAAGATGCTCAAGTGAATATTGAGCCAGGGGAAGAGGCGTCGTCGGAAGTCGGATCGACGAAGACGCTGCTGAATGAAACAAGATCCGCGGATCGATGGAGTTTTAGGAGGAACTCGGTCGACGGAAGAGAGGTGGATCCGGATCCGGATCTAGAAGAAAAACCTCTCTGTCCTCCCCAGGTCCCCTCGGGGACCCCTGCGGATCTTGACTTGCGTCAAGATCCGCTAACAAAACAAGGAAAAGTGAAGGCGAAACGGTATGGATTCACCCGAATACCGGAACCCAAAAGGGGTGGATCCGGGGAAGATCATACGGAAGTAGATCCATTTGAGGCGGGGGAGCCAGGGGATCCTGGAACCCTGTCTGTGTTAGGACGCAGATCTTACATCGACGACATTCGAATCCCGGCGAAATCGTGGGATCAGTTGTGCGAAAGAGTGACATCCCTACTGGAGGCGTGTACTAAGTGGAATCTCTCTATCAGTGTGGTAAAGAGCTATTGGGGGATGCGCAAGGTGGATTACTTAGGCCATCGAGTTTCCAAGGAGGGATTGGAGGCGAATCCTAAGGACCTGTCTTCGCTAGCCGATTTGTCCTTCCCGCAGTCGTTACGGGCGACGCAATCCTTCTTGGGCAGTTTGAACTACTACAGTCGGTTCATCGAGGATTACGCCCTGTTTGCCGCGGTATTGTATGAATTGAGAGAGGTGGATTTTGCTGCGATGACCACTCCAGCTGTCCGGATAAAAATCCAACAAGCTCTGGCCCGGGAGATGTCGGATCCACGAAGGAATCCAAGTGGTACGACGCCAGAAGAGGACCTAAAACAGGAGCTGGATCCACCCCGGGATCAACGGAGAGAGGATCCAGTCTGGATAGAGACGACGGATCAGAGCATGGAAAAGGCAGAATCTCGGTGGATCCGAGCTCAACACGCATTCGTGGAACTGAGGAACAGGATCGCGACCACGCCTATCCTCCGTCATTTCGATCCAGAACGTCAACCTACGGTAATAGTTTATGCCAGCGACTGGGCAGTCTCAGCAGCTCTGGTACAAGAACATGAGGGGATCTGTGATCCAGTCACCTTCGTCAGCCGGACACTGAAGCCGAATGAACTGAACTACGGAGCGGTGGAGAAAGAGATACTCGCGCTCCTGCGCGTGTTGGATCTGAATTACAACCTGCTAGTGGGAAGATCCATCCGGATCCTGACTCGACACTCTACGCTAGCCTGGCTGTTCAAGTCGGCCGGGTAGCTAGGTCGATAGATATATATATATGCTTATCTCTATCCATGTACGCAGATGTTTGTATATAGATCTATAGGTATATACATATATCTGTATATCTAGATATATATATATATACATATATATATATAGATATATATATATATATATATGTAGATATATATATATATATATAGATATATATATATATATATATATAGATATATATATATATATATATATATATATATGTATATATATATATATATATATATATATATATATATATATATATATATATATATATATATATATATATATATATATATATATATATATATATATATATATATATATATATATATATATGTATATATATATATATATATATATATATATATATATATATATATATATATATATATATATCTATGTATATATATATATATATATATATATATACATATATATATATATATATATATATATATATATATATATGTATATATATATATACATGTATGTATATATATATATCTATGTATGGGTATATATA
>NW_003306946.1:0-3931 GCF_000142945.1 Phytophthora infestans T30-4
CTGTTGCTGGAGAGACAAGATGAGCGAGCCAACGATGTTGACTCCGAAGTGGTTACCCTCTGGCTTCTTGTGAGCTCTTCCTCGATCCTGCCCGGCTTGTGTTCGATCAGAGCTCTATGGCGTACTGGATCCCGAGCCTTCATTCTCTGGGTCTTCCTGTCCTCGGATCCTCGACCGCGCTTCCAGCATGGATACCCCGGAGGATCGTATGGTCTAGAATCGTGGTTCGGACGACGTGTCTGACCCATCCTCAGCGGCGGATTCGTAGTTCGAGGACGCAGCTTGGCTGATCCTCGGTGACGACACCGGATCCATAGTGCGCGACCTTTCTCCGGTGATGGACTTAACTCTGGCAAAGAGGTCCCGCGTCGCGGATACTATGAGATCCAGGTCTAGCTCGAAGATATCCTCTGCGTCGAACACCCCAGCTACGATGCCTGACTCCGTAAGCAAACGTAATAGATCTTTGACTGCCACCAACTTGTTCGCCGTTTTCGTTGGTGCTCTCACCGGTTCCCTTGGATCGTCGATCTGTCGTGGATTCAGAATCTGCATGACAGGATCTTGATGCAGGAAGTCGCGTAAAGCTTGGTGGCGATACACAAACTCGAGATCCTTGTCGGACCAGCTTGACCTGGATCCAGCTTGGTCTTCTTCCGACTCTGGAGCTTGCATCTTCTTCCGCGTAGTCTTACTCGTTCTCGTCTTCTTTCTCGTTTCTTCGACTAGCGGGCTTGGGTTTAGGTACGGTGTTGGCTTAATCGGTGAATCTGCAAATGCATACTGTTTCGCCTTCACTTTCCCTTGTTTTGTTAGCGGATCCCCGAGGGGACCTGGGGAGGATAGAGAGGTCTCTCTTCTAGATCCGGATCCGGATCTACCTCTCTTCCATCGACAGAGTTCCTCCCAAAACTCCATCGATCCGCGGATCTTGTTTCATTCAGCAGCGTCTTCGTCGATCCGACCTCCGACGACGCCTCTTCCCCTGGCTCAATCTTCACTTGAGCATCTTCTTGGGACTCACGGTAAAATCCCGAGTCACCAAAAGATCCGGGCACGCGCACCATTGTGGCGTAGCGGGATCAGCAAAATCTGCGAGATTGCCAGATCCAACTTACCAACTGCGCCCAGACACCGACTAACGGAGGGGGTCCCCCGATGATCCGTGTTCTGCTGAACTTTCCTTACCTTGTGTACCCGTCGGTAGGGCGGGATCTGCTCTCTCGGTAACTTCCGAAGAGTTCAAGTGGTGAAGCTTGAGTGTCTTGGCGAGACGTGGGGATGGGGTGGAGCAGCAGTGGAAAATCTTCACTCTGCGTCCGTGGATGGTTCCGTATCCTAAGCGAATATTCGAGCTTATGGATCCGGGGCCTAGATCGTGGATCTGGCCGTAGGGTTGCCTTGCGGGTGTGTTCCCTTGCCTTTGTGTTGTCCTTTAAGTCGTACTTGCCGCCTCCTGTGACGGTATCTTGAGAGTTGAGATCCTCTAGGGTGTAACCGACCAAGTAGTAAATTCGGTTAACCTGTCGGATCTGCACGAGTAAAGGAAAAGCTCACTAGGTTGTAGGATCTGGCCAATGTATTATCCAGTTATCACTACCAACACTAGATTCGCAATTCCCAACCTTCTCCTAGCTCGTACGGCCAATATAGTTCCGGTTCTTGAGGGCGGGAAGGCACTTGCGTGATACTGTGCAAATTGAGGACTGTATTGATATTTAAGCCTATACCTGCCTGGGTTTCTACCTTCTATGTCTTTCATCTGCTAAATCCCTTACCAGGCTCGGCTGCATGTCCCTTCTTCCCTTGACACATCATCCCAGCTGTGTTATCTTCAGATCCACCGGATCCATGGCGTAATCATCATGGTCACCCTATTATGGGTACACTCATCCGGATCCAGGTCGCTTGGATCCACTTCACTGTAAGTTCGCACTCGTCGTCGATCTGAGCTCTCCAATCATCCAACATCATCTTGCAACCGTCTGTGATCTCCATTTTTCCACGAAAGTTCCAGATCCGCTGCATCCCTCATCTCTGTACCCTGGATCCAGGTCCTTCTATGCGGGATCCTCCCTCCTTGGATCCGAACTCGGAAGTATGGGATCCGGGGTATCTCGCGGTGGATCCTGACTTCTCGTTAGCCGTGGCTACTAGATCCACCTTCGGATGGCAACTACCACCATTCCTTCATAGGATCCACACTCGATCCACTGGTACATAGTATATCCCATATCCACCTAAGTGAATCCAGGTAAGGGCGGATCCGAGATAAGTTTTGGTGGATCCTGTCTTCCCGTACATCGCTTATACCAGATCAATCGTCATTCCATACGGGGTGCCGCTCGTCATGGCTAATCCACCACCGGCAACTTGCATCCGTGCCACCAACCCAAATCCTCTCTAATCGCTTGAAATTGTCACTGATTCGGGATAGTGACCCCGCGTCAGGCCCATTCTCTTATTTCTGAGAAAACACTTCACCACAATCGCCTTCTGTACGTTGTCGGCGCTGCACAACAGCGTTCACGGCGTGCATTACCAGCATCCACAACCGCTTTCTCCCCTTCGCGACACATGTCTCCCGCGAAGCGTACCGGCAAATCGTCGGGCAAGGCCCCATCCACCACACCTCCGGTCAGTCCGTCTTCCATGTCGCCCACCGATCTGCGGGTTCTAGCCCAGGCTCTTTCCGATCAGGTGCAAACCCTGACGGCGGAGCTCCAGACGGCTCAAGATGCCCAAGACCAAGCTGCGTCTCTGCACACTACCCAGCTTCAGACCTTGCGAGCCCAAATCCATGACCAGGCCATGGAGATCCAGGGGTGGGAGCACCGTGCGGCCTCTCGGTCGCAGGACCTGCGACTCTTGTTGGCTGATTAGGCGGTCGAGATCCGCGACCTGACCGGACGGCTGGATCGCGCCTCCCGTCAGCGAGATGTCATGCGGGATGACAACGACCATCTCCTTAGGGAGATGGCGCTCGCTGGATCTGAGATCCACCAGCTCCAATCCGGGATCCGCGACCTCGAGCGGGATCTGGAGGATTCCCAGACTGCTGGGGCCGCTGCGGATGCGAGCTTGGACCGGCTCCGTGACGAGTTGCGTCTGACCCAAGAGGAGGTGGTGACCAACGACTATGTGGGATCCACCCATGGCGGATCCACCTTAGGGTCGGCGCGTGGAGGATCTCCCGCGCCCAAATCCACCTCTCTCGTCGCCGGATGTAGCTCTGGCTCAGCTTGCTGAGGAGTTGCAGGATACCAAGGAGTCGCTCGAGAAAGCGTCTGCCGGACGAGATTACGCGCTTGAGGAGTTCGTGCGTATAACTCAATTACGCGACGAGATCCAAGCGAAGCTGGCGGACAGCGACCTCCAGCGGGACAAGGCGGCTACCGAGTGGGCGGATGCAAAGCGTACGCAAACAGAGCTGGAATCCAAGCTTCGCCGCACGAGTACGTGGATCCTCTTTTACCCCTTGCTAGTAACTCTATATTCACTTGTTATTGTCGATCCAGGTGACAAATTGAAAGAAGCCCGACGCGACCGCCGCGAAGCTCCAGGATCATTTCGCCGCAGCCCAAGCTCAGCAGCAACAGCTGATCCTGGAGCGCGATCGTGGCTTGTCGGAGCGGGATTTGACACGTCGACGACTGGCGCTGGTGACAGCTGCCGTTTCGGATCCCCTTCCTCCCTTGTCGGGGCCATCTCATGCTGCTAGCGTCTCCGCTCCTCTTCCGACTGTAAGTGGGGCGGATTCGTCGGCTGCGAAACGCCCGCGTAGTGCATCTCCCGCTCCTAGCACCGGATCCTCCCGTCCCCATAAGTAGGCCCGAGCTTCCCCGAAAGCCAAGCCCAAAACGACTCCGGTCTCTAAATCGGCTCCGCAAGCGGGATCCACTTCTGTGTCCAAGGCGGGATCCCACACCCG
>NW_003306947.1:0-3937 GCF_000142945.1 Phytophthora infestans T30-4
CGGCGAGTGTACCATTACAGTGAGGTGGATCCAAGCGACCTGGATCCGGATGAGTGTACCCATAATAGGGTGACCATGATGATTACGTCATATATCCGGTGGATCTGAAGATAACACAGCTGGGATGATGGGTCAAGGGAAGAAGGGACATGCAGCCGAGCCTGGTAAGGGATTTAGCAGATGAAAGACATAGAAGGTAGAAACCCAGGCAGGTATAGGCTTAAATATCAATACAGACTCCAATTTGCACTGTGGAGGGCAAGTGACCTGTAGTCGTCTCGGGGGTTGGATTTGGCCTCGGGCGATCGCCGTAACAGGAGTGAACATTGGCCCTGGACAAGGACAGCGTCTACTTCGCCCGCCAAGCATCAGGTCTCACTATGGAGTAATCAAGATCACGACCTAGAGAACAAGTGGGCACGGAATCCTAACGGGATCATCAAGTGGAGATCAACTACGTATAGCGTTTCGACGGGGATTGGATTTGGCCTCGCAGAACATTCGTAGCGGAGATGAGCATTGGCCCGGACAAGTTTCGTGTATACTTCGACCCTAGGGACTAACTCATTAAATAAAGGACTCCAATTTGCACAGTGACACGCAAGTGCCTTCCTGCCCTCAAGAACCGGAACTACATTGGCCGTACGAGCTCCGAGAAGGTTGGGAATTGCGAATCTAGTGTTGGTAGTGATAACTGGATAATACATTGGCCAGATCCTACAACCTAGTGAGCTTTTCCTTTACTTGTGCAGATCCGACAGGTTAACCGAATTTACTACTTGGTCGGTTACACCCTAGGGGCTCTCAACTCTCAAGATCCCGTCACAGGAGGCGGCAAGTACGACGCAAAGGAACTACAAAGGCAAGGGAACACACCTGCAAGGCAACCCTACGGCCAGATCCACGATCTACGCCCCGGATCCATAAGCTCGAATATTCGCTTAGGATCCAGAACCAACCACGGACGCAGAGTGAAGATTTTCCACTGCTGCTCCACCCCATCCCCACGTCTCGCCAAGACGCTCAAGCTTCACCACTTGAACTCTTCGGAAGTTACCGAGAGAGCAAGATCCCGCCCTACCGACGGGTACACAAGGTGAGGAAAGTTCAGCAGAACACGGATCATCGGGGGACCCCCTCCGTTAGTCGGTGTCTGGGTGCAGTTGGTAAGCTGGATCCGGCAATCTCGCAGATTTTGCTGATCCCGCTACACCACAATGGTGCGCGTGCCCGGATCTTTTGGTGACTCGGGAAATCACCGTGAGTCCCAAGAAGATGCTCAAGTGAAGATTGAGCCAGGGGAAGAGGCGTCGTCGGAGGTCGGATCGACGAAGACGCTGCTGAATGAAACAAGATCCGCGGATCGATGGAGTTTTGGGAGGAACTCTGTCGACGGAAGAGAGGTGGATCCGGATCCGGATCTAGAAGAGAAACCTCTCTATCCTCCCCAGGTCCCCTCGGGGACTCCTGCGGATCTTGACGCAAGTCAAGATCCGCTAACAAAACAAGGGAAAGTGAAGGCGAAACGGTATGCATTTGCAGATTCACCGGTTAAGCCAACACCATACCTAAACCCAAGCCCGCTAGTCGAAGAAACAAGAAAGAAGACGAAAACGAGTAAGACTACGCGGAAGAAGATGCAAGCTCCAGAGTCGGAAGAAGACCAAGCTGGATCCAGGTCAAGCTGGTCCGACAAGGATCTCGAGTTTGTGTATCGCCACCAAGCTCTACGCGATTTCCTGCATCAAGATCCTGTCATGCAGATCCTGAATCCACGACAGATCGAAGATCCAAGGGAACCGGTGAGAGCACCAACGAAAACGGCGAACAAGTTGGTGGCAGTCAAAGATCTATTACGTGTGCTTACGGAGTCAGGCATCGTAGCTGGTGTGTTCGACGCAGAGGATATCTTCGAGCTAGACCTGGATCTCATAGCATCCGCGACGCAGGACCTCTTTGCCAGAGTTAAGTCCATCACCGGAGAAAGGTCGCGCACTATGGATCCAGTGTCATCGCCGAGGATCAGCCAAGCTGCGTCCTCGAACTACGAATCCGCCGCTGAGGATGAGTCAGACACGTCGTCCGAACCACGACGCATGACTTTAGGACCCTCCGGGGCATCCATGCTGGAAGAGCGGGCGAGGATCCGAGGACAGGAAGCCCCTGTGAACGTGAAGGCTCAGGATCCAGTAGTCCCTACGCGTGATCTGACACAATCCAGCCAGGATCGAGCCAGATCCGGCAAGAAGCCAGTGGGACTAGCGTCAGATCGGGCTCAAGGTAATCGCCTCACGGATCCGGTCTCGCCAGTGGGCCAGACGGCCACAGGCTATTCCGACACTTCCTCGGGCACCCTGCAGCGACACTTCAAAGCTGCGATGAGTCGTTTTCTGGTCGAACAGGGTATGAGAGCGTGTGGTATAGCGGGATCAGCAAAATCTGCGAGATTGCCGGATCCAGCTTACCAACTGCACCCAGACACCGACTAACGGAGGGGGTCCCCCGATGATCCGTGTTCTGCTGAACTTTCCTCACCTTGTGTACCCGTCGGTAGGGCGGGATCTTGCTCTCTCGGTAACTTCCGAAGAGTTCAAGTGGTGAAGCTTGAGCGTCTTGGCGAGACGTGGGGATGGGGTGGAGCAGCAGTGGAAAATCTTCACTCTGCGTCCGTGGATGGTTCCGTATCCTAAGCGAATATTCGAGCTTATGGATCCGGGGCCTAGATCGTGGATCTGGCCGTAGGGTTGCCTTGCGGGTGTGTTCCCTTGCCTTTGTAGTTCCTTTGCGTCGTACTTACCGCCTCCTGTGACGGGATCTTGAAAGTTGAGAGCCCCTAGGGTGTAACCGACCAAGTAGTAAATTCGGTTGACCTGTCGGATCTGCACAAGTAAAGGAAAAGCTCACTAGGTTGTAGGATCTGGCCGATGTATTATCCAGTTATCACTACCAACACTAGATTCGCAATTCCCAACCTTCTCCGAGCTCGTACGGCCAATGTAGTTCCGGTTCTTGAGGGCAGGAAGGCACTTGCGTGATACTGTGCAAATTGAGGTTTGTATTGATACTTAAGCCTATACCTGCCTGGATTTCTACCTTCTATGTCTTTCACTTGTTAGATCCCTTACCAGGCTCGGCTGCATGTCCCTTCTTTCCTTGACCCATCATCCCAGCTGTATTATCTTCAGATCCACCGGATCCATGGCGTAATCATTATGGTCACCCTATTATGGGTACACTCATCCGGATCCAGGTCGCTTGGATCCACCTCGCTGTAATTGTACACTCGCCGTGGATCTGAGCTCTCCAATCATCCAACATCATCTTGCAACCGTCTGTGATCTCCATGGTCCCACGAAAGTTCGAGATTCACTACCTCCATCATTCCTGTATCCTAGATCCAGGTCGTCCTATGCGGGATCCTCCCTCCTGGATCCGAACTCGGAAGTATGGAATCCGGGACACCTCGCGGTGGATCTTGACTTCTCGTTAGCGTGGTTTACTAGATCCACCTTCAGCTGACACCTACCATCATTCCTACATAGGAACCTCACTCGAACCACCCGTACATAGACATATCCCATATCCACCTAAGTGGATCCAGGTAAGGGTGGATCCGAGAAAGGTCTTGGTGGATCTTGCCCTCCCGTACATAGCTCATACCAGATCCATCGTCATTTCATACGGGGTGATGCTCGTCATGGCTAATCCACCACAGGCAACTTGCATCCGTGCCAGCCAACCCAAATCCTCTCTAATCACTTGGAATTGTCACTGATTCGGGATAGTGACCCCGCGCCAGGCCCATTCTCTTATTTCTGAGAAAGCACTTCACCACAATCGCCTCCTGTACGTGGTCGGCGCTGCACAACAGCGTTCACGAAGTGCACTACCAGCATCCACAACCGCTTCCTCCTCTACGTGACACATGTCTCCCACC
>NW_003306948.1:0-3937 GCF_000142945.1 Phytophthora infestans T30-4
CATTATCCACGAACAACTTCCCATACCCGCCGTATTTAGCTGTCTCGCTGAGCCATCAAATGACAGTACACATCCCGCAAAGTCAGCTGGTATTCGGGCGTATAGCAGCTCCGGGTCCATTCTAACTGTCGCCGAGTTCTTGAAGGGAGGCGCAAGATGCTTCAAGGAATCGTCGAGTCCGATAAACGGGGTTATCGACGTCTGGAGCAGCTGGGCGAAGTCTACATCTCGTTCACGTACTCGCTTCACCTTCAAATCGTAGGGCGACAACATAACTGCGAAGCTTACTGCGCGGCCGTACAAAGACTTGGACTTAAACACCCATTCCAGCGTTGAAAAACGAGTGTAAATGTGCAGCGTCTTCCCCACCAAGAGAGTGTAGCACACTTTCAGTAAATGTAACAGTGCGACCACTTCTTTCTCAGCGGGATGATAGCCGAGTTCATTCTCCTTTAGCACGCGTCCGCAGAAGCGAACTGGGTGCAGCTTGTCGTCGTGCGGCTGCATCATAGTACTGCTCAAAGCCCAGTCATTAGCGTACAACATTATGTGAACTTCTTTCGCCGAGTCGAAATGGCGAAGAATTGAAGCTTCTGCTACCCGTCTTTTGAGCTCAGCGAATGACGCTTTTGCTGATGTCCAGTCACCCCCAGGACCAAAGTCCGTGTCCTTTAGTTGATAGAGTACCGCTCCATAAACAGCCAAGTTCTGGATGAATCGGCCGTAATAGTTAAGCGCACCGAGGAAGGCTTGCACCCCCTTCTTTGATTTCGGGAAGGAGAGCTCGGCGATCGCGGCTATCTTCTTCGCGTCAGCGCGTATGCCACTTGGCGTAATCTCGTGCGACAGGAAATCAACCTCGGGTTGGACAAAGATACGTTTGGTAAAGCTAATGCTAATTCGACATTCCGTGAACCGGGCTAGTAGTCGGTCCAGTGTCTTCAAGCAGGCGTCGAACGTCTCCCCTCCAAAACAGATATCATCGACAAACGACCTCCGCTTGAACACCGGAATCAAGGAAGACTGGTCAGGTTCTCCATCAGTAAACATGTCGCCGTCCGGTTCATTGACCAGGTCTTGGACCAAATCGCAGTCAGCTTGTGATTGGTGGTCAGCTTCAAACTTCGTCAGCTGACCTGGCGTTGAATCGCTGACTCCGCCGAGCTCGACTCGCCGAGTTCTCGACTCGGCTTCAGCAATAGCCATTCGCTCAGCAAACAACTGTCATCCTCCCTTTGGTTGAACGTATCCCCACAGAGCGTTGTCGATCAGTCGTTGGTAAATCATAGGCGCATTCTTCAATTCAAACGGCATGCGTAACCATTCAAAGTGTCCAAGTGCACAGACGAACGCTGAGATCTGCCGAGCTCGGCGAGTCATCAAGACTGCCCAGAATCCGCTCGCAGCATCAAGCGAGCAAAACCACAGGTAGCTCTCCAATTAGGTGAGCAGGTCATCGACTAGTGGCATAGCGTATTCCATCGGCGTCGTAATCGCATTAACTAGTTTAAGTCAATGCATAGCCGAATATCCACACCATTTTTCTTGAGCACTATCACCACTGGTGAGGCCCAAGGGCTGCGAGAATGATATCAACCCGCCCCTTCAACAACTCGTACAGTTTGCTCAAGTGGCGGAGAGGTATCCGCCGAGCTCTCTGCTTGATAGGTGCGTGTCCTTGAACGTCTATGTCGCACAATTCTCCGTACGCTGGAGGCGGCAGGGCATTGCCACTTGAAATCATTATTCATTCGTGCTTTTGCAGCTTTGCCACCAACCTAGCCGACTGTGCTGGCGTATGACTACTTGACTTGACGTTTGGAGCGCCATAGTCGAGTTCTGTAGGCTCAACTTCAGTGAGGTCGGGAAGTAAAGCCAGCTCGTGAGCGTAGTTCGTCAACTCCAGATCTGTCCCACTCCGCTCAAAGATATCGGTCTTACCGTCGTCAACATCATCCTCTTGCTCGTCTTCGGTCGCTGCGTTAGCCAAGTAGTGTTGTCTTAGGGTTTCTGTTGGGTCTCTCGTCGAGTTGCATTCATCATCTTCAGCTTGTTCTAAGCCGTAGCCAATCCGATGGGGTCGAACACCGTCGTCGCTGAGTTCGTTACTCCGATCTCAGTTACAGTACCTCCCAACAGTGATACCTCTGACAAATCATAGTTGTCGTCCAAGTCAGGGCCCGTATCCGCTGAGTTCACTAGGATGGCCGATCTGACTCCTGCGTGTTCAAACTTGTCTCCGAGGTAGATGGTATCATCTTCATGCCGTCTAACCACTTCCGAACCGGTTTCAGCCTCCATATTTTCCAACGCTGAGTCCGCCGTAGCTGGGTCGTCGTTGGGCCTTATTTCCCTCCCTGGGGGTATAAAAAACCTCCCGACATAACATATTCTCTTGTTCGCGCTCGCAAGGGTGGAATCGCCTGAAATGGTTGCGCAGGCCGAAATCAATTCCGTGCGTGCAAACCCTCTCCGGTAGCTGACATCTGACCACTGCTGTGGTCACTCCGAATCATCTCATGTTTAGATCCGCTGACCCGAGTCCACGCCGCCGACTGGATAATGCAGGCTTTTGGCGTACCCATCGCTGAGCTCACCACGGCTGCAGAGCTTAGCCCATCGACTCCATACTCGGCTCGTGCCTCACCTTCATCACTGTGGTCACTTGTATTCACCGTCCAGCTCAGTCCTTCACTGTTAGCCTCGACATCTCTTGAAAGTAATACACCCAGCTTGTAATTTGCAGTCGTCACGCTAGGGCGCTGTACCGCTGAGTCTGCTGCGACGGCAGGACAGACATCCACGCGTCCACACTCTTCACTCGTGTAGTCGGCAGTCCTATGGCACGCTGGGACAGCCCCCAAGTCATTTCTTACGGCTGGATCTTCGAGCGCCGAGTTCGCCGTCACCACATGGTTAGTCCCAGCACTTGTAGTGGTCAGGGTGCTCATAGCTGAGTTCACCTCGCCCACAATATTTGGTCTATTGACTTCAAACTTGGTTTCGAAATTGGGGTGGGGGGGGCCCAAAAAAAGAGGGTGTGGGCTCCGCCGAGAAAAACTTTTCCAAAAATTTTTTTTGGGGGTTCTCTCTCGTTTTAAAAAGGGGAAAATTTCGGGGGCGGGAGAATTCCCTCCCCCCCCTCCCTCTAAAGGGAATGTTTTTCTCTCCACGCCTGAAATTAAGGTGGGGTTCCAAAGGGCCCCATCTTTACAAATTGGACGATGTAGAGACATATGGCCATCGTGTAGCGCCGCCGTACGATCTGCTCGGACGTCTTCAGCTTGAACGCTGAGTTTATAGCCGGTTCACCCCTTGTCACCCTGAAGTTGATATGACGTCGGCGTTATCGCGACGTCTCTGGTCTTCGTCGGCTCCTGTATCAGCTGCGATCCTCCTCCAGCGTTCGGCGCATGTTAACTCTGGTCCGTTCTCCACTGGAGAGGGTCGTTTTTCCACCGCCGTCGGAATAGGGTATTTTCGTCTTTCCACAGCTGGCGGCTGGTGTGACAACCAGTCCTCGTACAGTCGTTGCTCCTTCTGCAGCAAATATTGGTCCATCGCTGACTCAAATGCCAATATCTGCCAGTCAGGTATTTCGCCGAGTTCACGCGGACATATCCCTCATTGGCCAGTACTCCGTGTGGTTGCCATTTTATCACATAAAAGTGAGGTGAACACCAGACTGACTCAGGTCGTACATTTGTAATTAGTACATGGGTTGGTCTTCCTCGGCGATTAAAAACAACCGTGGAAATCCAACCCTTCGTCCGTCGCACCCACAAGTCATGCGTCGACTCACTGGGTTGCAGTCTGGGCAATTTGAAATCAGCGGTCATTCGACTTTCGATTGTTAACCCGCCTGGTGGCCCACATGGGACATTTGGTCCGAACTCGGTTTTTGTCGGTGCATTACTTGATCGGATGAATGGGATCA
>NW_003306949.1:0-3941 GCF_000142945.1 Phytophthora infestans T30-4
TCTGCCATGAATTCATCAAAGAGGACGACGTAATGGAGGAAATGAGAGGTTGGCCATCTCTAAAGTAAAATCTTTAAAAGAGCATACCTCAAGACGGGCTGGGAATAGTTCGCCGTTCTTTTTACCATCATGTGCGCCTAAAAAAAAGTCCACTATCGTGACAAATCGATATCGTTCGATATGGTATAAATCGATAAAGTTATGCTCGATTATGTACGCGCAAACAGAAAAAGGGCGCTGGTGACAAAAAAAGTACTAACGATTCTGTTATTGTTTTGATATTCTGTCATCCCAGACTCTTGCGCATCTGGTGACCTATTTTTTATTCGCCAGTTCCGAGAAAAGTGTCGTTTCGATGCGTGGTGGGCCCGGGATGACAATTCGAGTTGAGTTGGAAGTTCATGTGAAGTCCTGGAAACAAGAAAAAAAGAAGATCCACGCTTCCCTAACTCAAAAAGTCATTAGAAACCGAGGGTAGCTTGTATGGAGACTTTTGTTCCTCGTGCGCTAAAACGCCGAATTAAATTTTTTATCTATACTTAACAGGAAAAAAGTTGCCTCCTTCGCGATATATAGGCAAATAAAGAATGGGTGCTATCATTTCGGGACAAAACAGGTGAAAATTTAGGTCGAAAAAAGTGTTTATAGACAAGGCATTTGAATTTAGCCAAAAGTGGCACTGTGTTACCCACACAGGAAGCGTATCCGACGTCTTCCTCTTCAGTTATGGTCTGGGCGACCGTGAGTGGAACTCTGTTACCCACTCTGAACACGCTATTACCAGCGTTCGTGACAGCTACAGCTGTCTGCGGAACTAGGTTACCCGCTTGTGGCCCTACGTTGCCCAAATGACCAGCGCCTCCTCTGGGCGCCGTCATCGTCGAAGCGTCCTCGGAGTCGTCATATACGTCGACGACTCCCAAGTATCTGCTGGATGCTTTGGTCCCCTGGCAGCCCTTGCGGGCGCCCCGGGTCCTGACAGAGGTGGGAACATGACTCACCAATGCTCTGGCGGATTGCGCAGGGCGGCTGGCACCGACTGACTTGCCTCGCCAGTCGATCCAGGGCTCGTGCTTCTCAAGCCAGGGCATGCCCAGGATCATATCATATTGATCCATATCGAAAACAGTGAACTGTTCGAGGCTGTCGAAGTCTTCAACTTGACGGCCAGATCCATTTGGACGTTGGGGACAGTGACGATGTAACCGTCGGCCAGTCGCACTGACACCGTCTCGTTGCCCTTGCTATCTCTCAAAGCATCGGACAACTTGTTGCTGTTGCGAGCAACCGTCTGGCGGCGTGCGAAATTCTTCGACGCCCCAGAATCGATCAAGATTCTAAAGGGATGATCGTATCCCCGTACACATCCGTGTACTACAAGCAACCCGCCGCTGCACTTTGCCGATTCGAGAGTGCGAAGACTCTCAGGGGCTAAGTCCCCGTGGTACGCGCCACCCGCGCACCCATCACGAAGACTTAGTTCTTCCCCAGTAGGGCGCCCCGCCCCTACTGGTTCCCGGCGTTCCCCTGTCCCCGGGATCCTGGCTTCTGCCAGCGACACTTGAGGACGGGCTTGGGGAAGGACCGTCTGCGGAGTCTTTCCGCGGGACAGTCGCGCTTGAAGTGGCCCATCTTCCCGCAGCCGAAGCAGCGGATGTCACGCTGTTCGGCGGACCCGAGTTCCATGGGAACTGGTCCGTTGGGGCTTGTTCGACCGGGAGCCGACAAGGAACTCTCAGGTCACGCTGAGGCCGGCGTACGCGCCTGGCGACGGCTGTACTCTTCTTGAAGAGCCACCTGAATCGCCTCTTCAGGGTGCTTGACTGCACCCGGAACAGCTGAGTGCGTGCGGGGCCCACTCGAAGGCCGTCCATGAACACAGTCATCTTGATGTGTTCGTTGAGTGGGTTTCCCACTAGGGACGCCGTGAGCTCCCGTATCTCTTGCACATACTCGTGCAGCTCGCGCCTTCCTTGTTTACACGCGAGGAAGCGCAAACGCTGGCGAAACTCGTAGTTCGCCGGGAGGAACGCGGCTCGGAGCTGTTCGCACAGCTGAGCCCAGGATGTTGTGGTGTAGCGGGATCAGCAAAATCTGCGAGATTGCCGGATCCAGCTTACCAACTGCACCCAGACACCGACTAACGGAGGGGGTCCCCCGATGATCCGTGTTCTGCTGAACTTTCCTCACCTTGTGTACCCGTCGGTAGGGCGGGATCTTGCTCTCTCGGTAACTTCCGAAGAGTTCTAGTGGTGAAGCTTGAGCGTCTTGGCGAGACGTGGGGATGGGGTGGAGCAGCAGTGGAAAATCTTCACTCTGCGTCCGTGGATGGTTCTGTGGTGTTGGAAATCCCACGTGAACTCTAGCTACAAACGTAGTTAGGATGCTCCCACAACAATACGTCTACTAGGATAGTAAACGATCGTTCGGGCGGACCTGAAGACCCCAGTTCTGCCCTTGCACCGGGACAAACTGGACCTTGTAAACTACTTATATAGGCCAACCAGTAAAAATAAGAACACGCTACTAGCACGAGCAAAGCTAGCAGGTGTTTTGAATCCTCGTGGTCCCAACAGCGGAAGGGTACCAGGCACGGGTAACCCTTTTACGAGATCACCGAGTGTTCAACACTCGGCTGGAAGAAACAAAAGGGAGGCAATTCAAGCACTCCCAGTCGTGCAAATAGGCAACAATAAGCCGTCACGTAAAACCTCCCGATAATAATCGGCCAATACACAAAGTCTCTTGGCCTTGCCGGATGAACCCTCGCTACAGAGCTTCGAGTTCACCGACAGGCATAACACACTCAAACAAGCTTGACATGACGCTTACCTTGAAGCCGGACGTCGCTCTGTGTGCTTGAGTGGAAATTCTGTTCTGTATTTAAGCTTACCCTTTCGGGTCTATTCCTAATAAGAAGTCCTAATCAAGTATACAAATATCAAGTGAACCATGATCCGTTATGGATCTTCTGGCATGCCAAGCGTCGTCTGCACCGTCGCACGAGCATCTTTAACGGTCCGCGCCCTGTCCCAGACGGTGAACGTGCCTTCCAAGGGTCGCTGAGTCTTCCGCGAACTCATCCCAACCGCCACTGAGGGTTCGTACCGTAGATGGTCCGCTGAATGCGAATCCGGCCAGTCCATTATTAATAATAAGGACAGCCTGGATTCAGTGACATATGGCCGTATCCAATACTCGTCGAAAGGTCGGGAGTGACGCCGTCGAGTCCCTTGCACCTTGGCGTCTCCGTACATCACATGACCGAGGGTTCGTTGCTTGAACATCTTGGGCGGTGTCACGTCTTTGTCGACGGGTGATAATCCGCAACTACGGAGAAATCACTACACCACAACTGCCCCTGTCGCAACGGAAGCCACGGTCTGGTGCCCGTTGTGACATTTCTTCATCCTTCAATTCACCATCTCGCCACCGTATGTCCAAGCGTCTGAATCGAGCCGTGTCCGACGCGTTTCAGCGTCTTAATCCTCGTAGATGTCGCGAACGTGAACAGCTGGAGGTACGTCAGCTCATCCTTCTCTTGAATCATCGGCACCTTGCTCATCACCTCGCATTACTCAACTTGTTTCTCAGGAGGGCAAGGCCGAGGGTTCGAACGCCCCTCAGTCTGCTTGTAACGAGGTTACATGGTGTGGAACACACAGGGGTACGAAGTACCCGGAGAGTTAACAAACTCTCAGTACATAAGATGGAGAATTAACAAGGTCTCTCAGTACATTGGCTGAAAGCCACACGTTATGCATTTGATTAGGTTTAACTATGCTAGATAGTTAAACAGATACATTTACCCCTAGGCGGCTTGGCCGCAATAATAGTTAATAAAACACTTCTGTTTTGAAGTATAAAAGTTAAGGTATTAACTTTGAGCCCTGGTCTTGGGCTGTAAGTGTCTTTGGATAAGGAACTTAGTATTAGTGGAA
>NW_003306950.1:0-3961 GCF_000142945.1 Phytophthora infestans T30-4
GCTCGATGAGAATTGGGTCGCAGCCCGTCATCAGAAAAAGCGGTCGCGCGTATGAACGGTACACTTCCGATTTTCCCGTCGCAGCACGAACACTTCTGATATTGTCAACAACCGAGACGCCACTAGAGGGGCATAGCTGTCGATAAAGCGAGACATAATCCTCACACACGCATCCTGCAAAACGACGTGGTTAATTTTTGTCTATTTTGTGCTGACCCCGCGCCCGTCGGCCCCCCGCTTTCTTTGTATAGCTTTTGGACAACTTGTTGCTGTTACGAGCAACCGTCTGGCGGCGTGCGAATTCTTCGACGCCCCAGAGTCAATCAAGATTCTAAAGGGGTGATCGTACCCCCGTACACATCCGTGTACTACGAGCAACCCGCCGCTGCTCTTCGCCGATTCGAGAGTGCGAAGACTCTCAGGGGCTAAGTCCCCGTGGTACGCGCCACCCGCGCACCCATCACGAAGACTTAGTTCTTCCCCAGTAGGGCGCCCCGCCCCTACTGGTTTCCGGTGTTCCCCTGTCCCCGGGATCCTGGCTTCTGCCAGCGACCCTTGAGGACGGGCTTGGGGAAGGACCGTCTGCGGAGTCTTTCCGCGGGACAGTCGCGCGCTGGAGTGTGGCCCATCTTCCCACAGCCGAAGCCAGCGGATGTCACGCTGTTCGGCGGACCCGAGTTCCATGTGAAACTGGTCCGTTGGGGCCTGGTTCGACCGGAACCGAACAGAAACTCCCAGGCTCACGCTGAAGGTCGGCGTACGCGCCCTGGCCGATGGCTGTTATTTCTTCCTGAAGAGCCACTGAATCGCCTCTTTCCAGGGTGTTTTGCCTGCACCCGGAAACAGCTGAGTGCGTGCGGGGCCCACTCGAAAGCCGTCCATGAACACAGTCATCTTGATGTGTTTCATTGAGTGGGTTTCCCACTAGGGACGCCGTGAGCTCCCGTATCTCTTGCACATACTCGTGCAGTTCGCGTCTTTCCTTGTTTACACGCGAGGAAGCGCGAACGCTGGCGGTACTCGTAGTTCGCCGGGAGGAACGCGGCTCGGACCTGTTGGCACAGCTGAGCCCAGGATGTGAAACATCCAGGGGATGTCGCTTCCCGAGTGTACACCCAACTCTTAGCACGACCGCTAAGGTTGGAGAGTGCAAAAGCAACACGCAGTCGCTCGGTCGAGATCAGAGCCGCGTCCATCGCGAGCTCTACTTCTCGGACCCAGAAGTGAAGGTTCTCGCCTTCCTTCCCTTCATACGGCTTCGGGTGAGGCGGGTTTGCTTCCGCCGCCGGAGCCTGCAGGTTCTCCCGCACATGCGCGATGAGGCCCTGCTCGTACGCGTCGAATGCATTGACGCGCTCGAGCTGCTCAGCCGGTGTTGATACCACCAGGCTCTGCAGGGCCTCCATCCCGAAGATGCCTGCCATCTTCCGAACCGACTCGAACTGAGAGTCGTTCATATGGGAGAAGTCGTTCCTATCCATGGCAACGAACTTCGGAGGTTCAGGTAGTCTACCCGCGATGGCGTGGATTGACTACAAGTGCTACCAAGTGTGACGGGGTCACACAGCACCTTGCGCTAGAGGAAGTTATCTTCCGAGAGTATACAAACTCTCAGTGAACGGCAGTTCACAGGTCCCCTCTTTAATTAAAGAGAGCGAAGTGACCTAAATAAGGTAGATTGTAAACTGAGTATATTTATAGGTAGGTTAAGTTTGAGGTTAATACAAACTATCAGTTACCTATAGAAATGCAATGTCATTTAACCAATGGTTGGTTTTGAATGACCTTGGTACCTTGTACCAAATATCCCGGAGTATGACATGTCATACTCCTGAAGTGTGAAGTGTCACACTTCATGTAACCAGGGTACACTTAGGGCTACGTACCCCTTACAAGGTAAATGTTCAATTCAGTGTAATACAACATTTGAGGGAAGGCCAATCCTTTACCGGTAGTGTTACGACGCACCAACGTCACAGCCAGCGATGGCCATGACGTTGATACCAATGCGTCCTACTTTCTTCAATTGTCTTCCTACTTGTCTTTGCTGACTGCCAACTGTCTTCTTAAGTTGCCAATGAGCGGCCAGGCACACACACGGCTGACCGGAAGGCAATCGCCAGGTTTGGACGAGTATTGCCAAACATGGAACTTCAATGACAGTCATTCTTTTTCATTTGAATTCACTATGGAGATTCTGACCCGGTTCAAATGAACCGCGATTCACTACTACGGGGCAACGCTACTTCAAGATTCGACTCAAGAACTACCTAGAATATAGTATAGTGAAATGCATATACTTACTTAGGACTACAAAGGGAATGCTAGCAAGCACTTCCTCGTAGCCGACAGACAACTAACCATTTCAGTCTCACTTTCCAATTTACCTTCTTTGAGGCACATCAGTAGCCTCCTGCGCGTTACCTTCGAGTCTCCATCGTTGGACTCTCGCCGCCCTCCTCCGCTTCGTCTCTGTCCGCGTATGCCCAAGCGCAAAAAACGGATTATCCGTCCCGTCACTCTATCGCCGAGCTTTTCGATAAGCCCAAACACGCCGAGGCTGCCGCTTTTATTTGCAGCACTTTTGCATTCGGTGTCGATCGTCACTTCCGCTTTGTTAAAGCTCTGCGAGATTCGATTACTGACGCCACAGATCATCACTCACGAAACGGTTTTGCAAAACCTTTCGGATCTGCTGATTTTTACTCGTCTGGCCGACCAATCAGTGTTTCTCTGTGCGTATCTGGATACGAAAATCCTGGAATACGTTACTCGTCGGTCCGCACTTGAGCGCGAGCGTAAACGTCGTCGATTGCACTTATGTGTGTCAAGTGAAGAATCTCGTAAACGTCAACTCGACGAATATTTCGGATACTTGAACGACGAAATAACCCAAGCCCTGCCTGAGGAAAAGGTAAACACACCTGCCGTATTTTCGATGAGTCGTTAGATCAGCTGCAGCGATTTCCTCCCGTCTGCTCTGGCCTTGGTCGAGAGCGACCGTCTGCGTCGTTGTCTCGAAAACAACCAAGTCGGTCGTTTGACGCCCTGGTAGAGGTCGAGCGACAAGTCCGTTGTTTTAAGTACACCGAACACTCGGCAAACAAACATCACAAACTTTAACTGAATAAATGAGCTTTTCTTCACCAAATCATGACCTCCTTAAATCCTCAAGGATGGTCTACTGACGCTACCTCGCAGAAACTGATCGAAATGGTTGGCAAGCAGCAGCAACTGCTTGAAGCCACGAATAAGCGTGAAGTGGAAGTGGAAGGTATCCACTTTGCAATCGCTTCAGTCTTGCGAGTATCAACAGCCAGTCGTTTGGCAGAAATCGTATGGCCGAGGAACGTAACTTCGGACTAGGTCAAGAAGAACATGTTTGGATCTGGTGGCCAGCAAATACTCATTCGTTTGAGGAAATCATATCTGCTCTTCAAGAAGACGTCAGTAAACGCTTCAATAAGTGGTTGATCGGAACAAGAGTCGAATCACTAACTGGCATGACCGCACAAATCTTGACACGGTACACTTCCTTGTACACGTGTTTCTTCACGTTGCGTTTAAAGTCCGCTGCAATCTCCACAGCTGCTTGACTAGCAACCGTTGATGGAGGTGCCCGAGCCACACGTGGAAACGAAATCTCATGCGAGCACCAATTGATGCATGGCTGAAACTTGGTAAACCAAGGGTTTCCCAACATGGCATCGTGGACAAATCCAAGTGACCATTCCATGACCTGAAGTTTGCTAAAACGGTAGCGACCAAATTCAATAAACGCTTGACCTTTCTTCACCGAACGAGCTTTCGTCAAAGCTCCATCGAACGGAGTGATTTGTGAGACATCAAACGTAGCGGTGTTAGCGACTAATCCTGGGCGAACAACATGGCATGGAGCACCACTATCGAACATGATGACGGCAGGTTTTCCATCACAAGTCCCTTGTTTACGAGTAAGCTC
>NW_003306951.1:0-3962 GCF_000142945.1 Phytophthora infestans T30-4
GTGCATCTCTCTGCCTCCAGTGGTGATTATATGCGTCGACCCTCTAACAAAACCTACGTGATGTCATACCATGGAAGCATCTACATGTAAACTAACTTCTTAATCCGCGTCCACTTTCTGTTCTCATCCAATAACAATGTTTAAATAGGTAATGGGAAATCACGTGGCGGGGGCAATTCGCGTCTATCTATCTCAGGCATCGATTTCCGTTTTTTCAGCGATAGTGATAGGCACTACCATCGAAAATACATTTTCACTCATCTCTGTCCGCAATATACAGGTTCAGCGAATTCGAACGAAAGCATTCTTCCTAAGATGCCTTATTCATTTCGCCTTGTGGTGCAGCTCGTGCAAGTTAACGGCTTATGCTGCCTTCGCGTAAAGAACGGTGTGTACCAGCACAACCATGCGGTGGGGACAGCGCAGTTCAAGACGTACGCGGAGAACCGTAGGTTGGACGACACGGACACGAAGGATGCTGTGGACAGCATGGTGATGTACGGTAGAAAGCGCGCACGCATCTATGAGTATCTTCTGGGGAGAGGCGAGAACCTCGTCAAGAAGGATGTGGACAACATTGTGCAACGTGTTAAAGCAGAGATAAGAGGAGGGTTGAATGACGACGACGCTTGCGCCGCAACTCTCGCGGAATTCGCAGCTATTGACGGTAACGTAGTCACGGTGGACGAAACTGATGCGGGACACTCTGGTGTGATCAGTATGACTTCCAGACATATGCGCGACATGGTTACTAGGTTTCCAGAGCTTTTGCTTGTGGACTGTACCCACAAAACGAATCGGTAAGTCCTCCCATGTATTGTGCAATTATTTGTCCATGTATTGTCCATGCTTATTTTAATGTCATGCCCATGTATTGTGCGATTCTCGTCCATGTAATGTGCATTAGATACAACTACCAGCTTTGTACCTTCATGATGATAGACGACAATGGGCGTGGGCAGCCTGTACAACAGTCTTTGCTCGAACGAAACGCCGATTGGCAGATGTCCGGAGCGCTGGATCATCTATTTCGGATCGACGATAAGATTGGCGACAAGGTTCAAGTTATAATGGTCGACAAAGATCTGAATGAGATCCGCGTGTTGGGTCGGTACTTCCCTAAGTCGCGCGTGTTGATTTGCGTCTTTCACGTCATCAAATATCTCCGCACAGCGTCCAGGAAGCCAGAATATGGTAAGCTTTCGTCGGACGATCACGACGCCATCGACGCATTAGTCCACAACATGGTATATGCCTTAAGTTCAGAGATCTACGAGACCAATTGGACCTCCATGAAGGCACTTTGCACTAGGACTGGATATATGGCATTTTACAACTACATGGATGAAAACTGGAACACTTGTACGGAGATGTGGGTCATGTACCAACGCTCACGGTTGGCACATTTGCGCGTCCACACGAACACACACTTCATGTAATAGAATTGGTGTGGGCATTTTTAGGGAAGCCGTAAACTCCCAACACGCACCATGTAGCGACACCCTGAAGGGCCCCTTGTGGGTTGCCTGAATGTCAGGAACTTCCAGTGAATACGTGTTCGACAAGACTAGGATCGGGTTACGTGTCAACCGCAACTACGACGAGGAGATGTGCCAAGTTTTGCGCTTTACGACGCATTTCGTAGCAACACACGTGGAGAAGGAGTACGTAATGGCATGTTCGAAGGTCGACAAGTTCAATTTCGACTTAAAGTCAAATCCAGGCTTCGTGGAGGTGACGGGTAAACACAAGACGCATGCTGTGGATTTGAAAACGTGGAGCTGCACTTGCTCGTTTGCTTCTGCAATGCGTCTGCCTTGTCAACACGCGATCGCGTTTCGGAAGTGGAGTAACGCCCCAGGAAGCGTTATACCGCTGAGTTGCATCGATGAAAGGTGGGTTAACTCACAATTTATCCACGTATAAGCCGTGAGTTGTCCATGTAATATCCAATATTGATGGTGTACTGAGGGTCTGACATGTCATTCATTTAGATGGTTACATCCTGCTGAACAACCGATGACTCCGCGGCCCTTTGTGCTTAATGAGTTTAAACCAGGGGAGGCGAAACACAAGGTGCTTGACGCTAATGTTAAGTACAAGGAGGCAGTCAGCGCGTTCCAGGCTATATGCAGTGAGCTAGCTGATATCTCTGATGACGACGAGTACCGTGAGCATTTAGACTTCGTCGTGCAACAATGGAGGAACATTAGGCAGCGCAAACGTGTAAAGGTTGAAAAAACGAAGGTTCCAGTCACGAGAGAAGAAACAGAAACAGATGAAGTGACCTCTCCAGTGACAACCAGCCGAAATCGAACCGGAACCAAGCCCGAAATGGAGCAGCTTGCGCTTGAGACCACTCCTGATGACAACGAAGAGAAAAATACTGATAGTGGATTGCGCATCCGTCTAAACCCCAAAGCTGCGAAGTCTGGTAGGCCCCGGTTGAACAGAAAGGAGAGAGAAGCAGACGACAAGAAGAAACGAGCGTTGTTTAACGAGTCAGAAGCCCATAGAAGATGTCTTGGAGAGGTGACATTAATACAACTTGCGCGCAGTCTTCAACTTGAGAAGCCTCCACTTCAAGACACTCTACGTCGTGTTCTGCCACTCCAAACCAAGTACAACAACGCGGGTAGCAAGAAACCCAAGTACACTAGAGAGAGTGCGCCTGTGCTGAATGAAAACGCGCTCTACCTACTTCCACCCAAACTGTTGGACAAGTGCGTTGCCGTGCTGCCTGTGAGCAACACCAATGAAACAGCCATCGATGCACTCACCCAGAGTCAAACTACACAAAAAGACGAAGAAACATCTACAATACCTGGACAAATCTTGGACAGCAACGGACAAAACCCGGAGATCGAGTGTGTCTACATCGCGGGTATCGGAACATTTTCACGCGAACAGATTGAGGCCATGGCATACTTAGCAAACGTGAAGCGTTCGTGTGATGATGTAATGGCGTTTATTAAATGGTTAACACAGGATGCAGCCAGCGCCATACCAGCAGCACAACAATCGACACTTCAGAGCATGGCAGAGGCCATTGCTCGCGCCTATCCCCAAGATACCATCCCAATTGACGGCAACGATTACCACTACGCGATGCTGTACCGTCTCAAGCCGCCCCAATGGGCTAATGATGCGCTGATTTTGGCTTTTTGCGCGAGATTGTACAGGACGGGCACCGGCGTTCGCATCGTCGGTGTCGAGGCAGCCTCGGCGTCAAAGAAGAAGAAATCTATGAGTGAAAAAATGAAGACAAAGGTTCAGGAACTACTCACTGAAGCGGATGTACTGCTCATTCCTGTAAATTTTGGGAACATGCATTGGTGTGCAATGATCGTGGATGGCAAGCAGAACAATGTCCTGTACTACGACTCAATGAACCTGAAGACGTACAAGGACGTACTGGACCGCATGTCGTGGGATCTGGCTACTACGCTCAGCGACGACTTCAAAGTTGTGTCCGTCAATGGACCGATCCAGACAGACGGATACAACTGCGGATTCTACGTAATGTTGAGGTTTTGGCGATATGTAGACAAGAGTGTGTCGCTGGACGTAACTCCGATTGGTCTAACGCTGTTACGCTTCCGCATCCTTCACTTCGTGCTTCACGGTAGCAAGCCATAATGCAACTAATACAATCTCATTTCTATTGAAACTGGAATCGACCCGCCTAATGTTCATGCGTATGGTTGACCTCCTGACTTCTGTATACCGGTATGTACGAGAGATGTCAGAGGACTTTCGTTTGCGAAGGTCTAACAACTTCCATTCACTATGGATTTTAAAAACAGTGGTAAGTAATTTATTTCGACACATGGACATTACATGGAGTATTACATGGAAAATAAACTGAGTCGACGCATGGACTGTAGCATCGGCCAAAAAAATAACACGATATTTCGAAAATATCTTGAGCTATTAATAAGTAGAAAAAAACGGCACCCCTC
>NW_003306952.1:0-3964 GCF_000142945.1 Phytophthora infestans T30-4
GATGAGTCACTAGCGTATCCCTCTTCGAATTCGTTATCCTCTCCTTTCCCCGCGAGTGAGGGAAAACACGTAGAACTTACGTAAATAAACGCGGTAAAATTTATGACTCTCACGATTCCTGCGCCCCCTGGCTGTACCCCTCCAAGTAAGCCCGATCTCTCTGGGATTAAGTTCCCTAGGTACGCACCCACCCACGCATCCCATCACGAAGACTTAGTTCTTCCCCAGTTAGGCCGCCCCGGCCCCTACTGGGTTCCCCTGCGTTCCCCTGTCCCCCGGGATCCTGGCTTCTGCCAGCGACCCTTGAGGACGGGCTTGGGGAAGGATCGTCTACGGAGTCTTTCCGCGGGACAGTCGCGCTTGAAGTGGCCCATCTTCCCGCAGCCGAAGCAGCGGATGTCACGCTGGTCGGCGGACCCGAGCTCCATGGGAACTGGTCCGTTGGGGCTCGTTTGATCGGGAGCCGACAAGGAACTCCCAGGCCACGCTGAGGCCGGCGTGCGGGGCCCACTTGGAGGCCATCCATGAACAAAGTCATCTTGATGTGTTCGCTGAGTGGGTTTCCCACTAGGGATGCCGTGAGTTCCCGTATCTCTTGCACGTACTCCTGCAGTTCACGCCTCCCTTGTTTACACGAGAGGAAGCGCGAACGCTGGCGGTACTCGTAGCTCGCCGGGAGGAACGCGGCTCGGAGCTGTTCACACAGCTGAGCCCAGGATGTGAAACATCCAGGGGATGTTGCCTCCCGTCGGTACACCCAGCTCTTAGCACGGCCGCTAAGGTTGGAGAGTGCAAAGCAATACGAAGTTGCTCGGTCGAGATCAGAGCCGCGTCCATCGCGAGCTCTACTTCCCGGACCCATAAGTGAAGGTTCTCGCCTTCCTTCCCTTCATACGGCTTAGCCTTCAGCCGTATTGGCTTCGGGTGAGGCGGATTTGCTTCCGCCGCCGGAGCCTGCAGGTTCTCTTGCACATGCGCGATGAGGCCCTGCTCGTACGCGTCGAATGCATTGACGCGCTCGAGCTGCTCAGCCGGTGTTGACACCACCAGGCTCTGCAGGGCCTCCATCCCGAAGATGCCTGCCATCTTCCGAACCGACTCGAACTGAGAGTCGTTCATATGGGAGAAGTCGCTCCTATCCATGGCAACGACCTTCGGAGGTTCAGCTAGTCTACACGCGATGGCGTGGATGGACTACAAGTGCTCCCAAGTGTGACGGGTTCACACAGCACCTTGCGCTAGAGGAAGTTATCTTCCGAGAGTATACAAACTCTCAGTGAACGGCAGTTCACTGGTCCCCTCTTTAATTAAAGAGAGCGAAGTGACCTAAATAAGGTAGATTGTAAACTGAGTATATTTATAGGTAGGTTAAGTTTGTGGTTAATACAAACTATCAGTTACCTATAGAAATGCAATGTCATTTAACCAATGGTTGGTTTTGAATGACCTTGGTACCTTGTACCAAATATCCCGGAGTATGACATGTCATACTCCTGAAGTGTGAAGTGTCACACTTCATGTAACCAGGGTACACTTAGTGCTACGTACCCCGTTACATCCTCCCCCACTTAGGTTCGGTTTACCGACCAATCAGAATGAAGAGATGTTCGTCACAAACTCTCATTCTCAAAGTCGAAAACCATCGACTCGGCCGCGCGAGCGCGGCGGAGGCTCACTTTACAGTTAGAGCCTCGAGCAGCAACCTGTGCGCTCTTCGTCAAGGTCTCCACTTCGACCGTTAACATGCCTCGTGGCACTGCTAAGAGCGGTGCTAAGACACGCTCCAAGGCTGCAGCCGGTAAAGGCGCAGGGCCAAGAGCACTAAGCCTCACGGCAAAGGCTCTGCACTCAAGGAGGCTACTCAGGTGGCCTCCGAGGCGATCGGATCCTCGGGTGACGCGGCTGCGGACAAGCGCGCAAGCAGGCGCCGCAGTCCGTCGCCCTCGTCTTCAGACAATCGTCCGAACCCTCGGTTCGTAGAACGTGAGTTCAACTCGGGCAGTGAGGACGATGCCGAGTTCGAGAGCACTCATGATGCTCCTGCGGGCTCTGTGGGAGGGCACAGCCCAGTGCCCAGTGAGCACAAAGAAGACAGCGTGCAGTCGTCCGCTAGTGATCACGGTGATCACAGTCCCAGGACCTCTGTGCGCTCTGAGAGTCCGGCCGTTAAGGCTAAGGGCACTCCCAAAGCCGGTGGCGATGAGGAAGGGAGTCCTCGCAAACGTCTCTCGCTTGCCGAGGGTCTTGCGCGCGCTAAGGCCTCTAAAGCCGAAGGCGCCAAGCCCTCAAAGAAGCGTACTGCCTCTCAGTCTCCACTCCGCGAGGAGAAGGAGACTCGACGCTCCTATCAGAGTCTCTTCGACTCCTCGGATGAAGAGGAGGAGAAGGAGGAAGAAGAGGAAGAGGAGGGTGCCATTGTTGAGCCCCGGGAGGTCTCGAATGACCTCGACCAGCAGCAGGAGGATTTCCAAGCTGCCCAGCGTGTGCGTGGGGGTTCGGTGGCGGCACCCGTCAGCCAGGGAGCTGCCATCAACTCAAGAGGGTATTGGCCTCCCGAGGAGAGCTCTGGGGCTGACCTCTTCTTAGAGCTTCTCGTCGCTCCTCGTGGCCTTGTGGGCGGCCACACTTCTAGGGGCATCTATGAACGAGCCCTTGTTCAGAAAGAACAGTTGTTCGTCGACAACGTGGAGGCTGCTCGGTGTGTGCTTCTCGCGCCACACCGCATTCCCCTTAAGGACTTCACGACTTGTCGTAAGAAGCCCGAGACCCGGGGTGGTCTCTATCCTGTTTGGGGGATTTTGGGGGAAAACCCCCGGGGTTTTGGCCCCCAAAATGGTCCCCCCCGGGAATTTCTGTGTGAGAAAAATGTTCTGGGCCTGGGTGGAGACTCTCAAGTACTCGCCCACGGAGTTATGGGAACTCCATGAAGATCAGCAGCTGTTCTACATTCTGGAACAGCGTGATCTTCGTGTGAGGTTTGCCCACTTGATCAGCAAGCGTATGCTGCCCAGGGACATCCTGAAGCGCGCGGCTTCTAGCGCTCACGATGAGCGCGGGTACGGTATGTATTCATCATCCGTACCCCGTTCGGGCAAGAAGCCCCGGACTACTTATGAAGCTGCTCGCCGCTTCTGTTCCTCAGATTGCGACAGCCTTCGGGCAGTCAATCAGGAGCCGTCAATCCGGCTCCCACGAGTTCTCGGAGTGGGCATAACCCCTCCACTTCACGAGGAGCTGTCGCTTCCCGCGACACCGTTGCTCCTGGAGGATCCGCTTCCACGTGGAAGTGGACTCTCCATTCCGGTCAAGCAGGGGCGGAGGTGCCCTCGTACGAGTACGAGTACTCGGCGCCTCCCGAGAGACACTCTCGTTCGAGTGCTCCGACTGCGGGTCCGACACGGGACCCTGAGGTTGACCGCCTCCGTCAACGTCTCCTCGTGCTTGAGATTGCACTTGGCCTTGGGACTGGCGGTAATGCTGCCGCCCAGGCCGGGAATCAGGGCGAGCTCGCTCGTCTTGCGGGTCGCCTGGACCTGGTGGAGCGAGAGGTCGCGAGCCTGCACCTGCGGGTGGACCGCCGGGCCTCTTCGTCCGATCTGGACGAGGCCTTTCGCATGATCCGACGGATCGAGGCTTTGTTGCCACGTCCGGAGCCGCCTGCGGCACACTCCCAGACGTACGCGTATGGTGCGTACCCGGCGTACTCAGCGTACTCGGCGTATGGCGCCGGGGTCCGTTCGTATGGAGCCCCTCCGGCGTACGGTCTTGACCGCAGCCTTGCCGTCCCGACCGAGGCTTGGGTGCCTGCTCCGACGCCCTCGTCGACGACTGTGACCGGCCCTCGCTTCGAGGAGCTGGGTCAAGGGGGGTCTGCGAGTCAGCAACCCCCTGCGGGTCAAAGTACCGCTTAAGACGTCCGACATAGACACGTCGGGTGCGTCGTCATTGACTTTGGAAGGTCGAT
>NW_003306953.1:0-3966 GCF_000142945.1 Phytophthora infestans T30-4
CCAATTTCAAGTGATTAGAGAGGATTTGGGTTGGCTCGCGACTACAGAGATGCAAGTTGCCTGTGGTGGATTAGCCATGGCGAGCTATTCACCCCGTATGGAATGACGATGGATCTGATATGAGCGATGTACGAGAAGGCAAGATCCACCAAGACTTACCTCGGATCCACCCTTACCTGGATTCACTAAGATGGATATGGGATATACTATACAAGAGTGGATCGAGTGTGGATCCTATGAAGGAAGGATGGTCGGTGCCCTCTGACGGTGGATCTAGTAGCCACGGCTAATGAAGAGTCAAGATCCACCGCGAGGTACCCCGGATCCCATATTTCTGAGTTCGTATCCAAAGAGGGAGGATCCCGCCTGGAGGGACCTGGATCCAGGGTATAGGGATGAGGGATACAGTGGATCTCGAACTTTCGTAGGACAACGGAGATCACAGACGGTTGCGAGATGATGTTGGATGATTGGAGAGTTCGGATCCACGGCGAGTGTACCATTTACAGTGAGGTGGGATCCAAGCGACCTGGATCCGGATGAGTGTACCCATAATAGGGTGACCATGATGATTACGTCATATATCCGGTGGATCTGAAGATAACACAGCTGGGATGATGGGTCAAGCGAAGAAAGGGACATGCAGCCGAGTCTGGGTAAGGGATTTAGCAGATGAAAGACATAGAAAGGGAAAAAACCCAGGCAGGTATAGGCTTAAATATCCATAACAGTCCTCAATTTGCACAGTATCACGCAAGTGCCTTCCTGCCCTCAAGAACCGGAACTACATTGGCCGTACGAGCTCCGAGAAGGTTGGGAATTGCGAATCTAGTGTTGGTAGTGATAACTGGATAATACATTGGCCAGATCCTACAACCTAGTGAGCTTTTCCTTTACTCGTGCAGATCCGACAGGTTCTTCATGAGACTGCATCACGCCGAATCTGTTACGATTGGTACGATCCCTCAAGAAATCATAGAGTAATGCTCCACAGTTCAGATCTGCCTCGTCTACCCAACTGGGTTCGTCATATCCACGCCAATACACCAGAAATTCACGGTAAATCCGTCCGTATCTAGTTCGCTTCCCCGACCTCATATCGGTGATCTTCTCGACTTCGAACTCGTCGGCTTTGAGATCCACATTCCAACTATCTTCCGGTAGGAGGACTTCGTCGAAGTCGACGCGATCGGATCCATCCACCGAAAGACGGATCTGCGGCCGATCCGGATATTCTTTGACCAACTTCAGCTTGGATACGTGTACTACAGGGAACAGGCGATATTCGGTACCTGCCGTTTCCAGCCTTACCGCGTGTTCTCCAATCTTCTCGCTCACCCGGAACGGTCCATGCCATAGATGGGCCAATTTGCGGGCGTACCCTTCTTTCACTCGATCCAAATAAAGCCACACCTGCGATCCCACTTGGATTTGATGTGGACGGGCATCTTCGTTGTGTCGATCCGCTCGATCCTGTATCGCACTCCGCAGTCGTTCGTTCACCTGGGATCTAGCTTGCCGGTAGTATTTCTGGACTTGGTATCGCCATCGCCTTGGATCTCGGTTTCTCTTCTTGGTGCTGCATACCGGAATGGCCGCTTCTAGGGTGGATTTGGGATCCCACCCATGTACCAAGTAAAATGGGGTATCACCCCGGATCCTGTCTTGGGCGGTGTTCATCGCGAAGGGGAGCCGTTCTGCGTACTCATCCCAATCCCTCTGATCCAAATCCTGGACGTACATCTTGAGTGCTCTCGTGATCGTCTGTACCATGCGCTCGGCCGACCCGTTAGCTTGGGGACGATATGCCATGGTTGCTCGCTGTCGCTGCCCCAGGATCCGGTTGAATGCTCGAAAGAAATGAGACATAAAGCCTGGCTCCCGATCATGTCTAATCATCTCGCTAGCTCCAAATCTTCGGAAAACGCACTCCTCGTACGATTCAGCAATGGTCTGCGCAGTTCTAGACGCACTAGCTTTGGCTACCACGTATCCGGTAAACAGGTCCACCCAGATCAACAATTCTGTGTTTCCTTTGAACGACTTGGGCAACGAAGGGATATGATCCATGGCTATGATTTGGAAAGGGTAAGTCGCTTGGACATTCCCAGGTGACCCCCCTTCGATTGTGGGCCTGCCCTTGCCTGTCTCACAATCCACGACATACCGTTGTACGCTCTTGAATAGTCCTCCAGTGAAAACATTCCCGGATCCGTTGGTAGGTCCGACCAATACCCTGATGTCCGCCTTCCAAGCTACCGTGATAGTGGTGTAGGACATCCTGTTGTAAGGTTTCTGGCATCACCAGTCTCATCAATCCATCCCGATCCTCGTTGACTCTCTTCGTAGGGGGGCAATAGAAGAGCAAGTCATTCAGATCCACCGCGTAATCCGTAGCGATAATGCTGTAGGATTTGGCATCTTCCCGACTCAGGTCTCGTACATCCCCCATCAGATACTTCTTTAGTCCTAGGATCCACGCTTCCTCGTTCTGTGCTTTGAGGATCCGCTCGATGCGGACTCTCTTCACAAATGTTTCCTCGAGGATCTGGGGGCTGGATCCAATCCTTCCTCTGGACCTAGTGACGGCCATCACCTGGACTGTTCTTTTCCTGGATCCAACTACCACCACTTCGTCTAGTCGGTTCAACGTAACGAGATCATGATGCCCGGCTTCTCTCTCCACTTCGACACCACATTGATTCCGTAAAGCGGCGCTGGCCAAGCTATTTGCACTAGCATTCCAATCTCGCTTGACATGCAGCAGCTCGTGATTCATCCAACCACGCAGGTGGACCATCACTTTCTGCCGTAACAGTGTTAGGGCCGGGGCCTTGCAGTCAATCTCACCTACCACCTGTCTGATCACCAAATTTGAATCCCCACAAATCACCAGCCTCTTTGGATCTTGTCCCTTTAGTAGATCCAAACCCAGCAGTAGCCCGTTTTACTCCGCTTCGTTGACGGTGAGGCCTTCCGCATTAGTGGATCTGGTCCGTACAACTTCCCATCCAGGTAGTCTCCACAGTATTGCACTGTACGCCCCGCCTCCGCGTCGTACGCGAGCGGATCCATCGAAACTCAGGACGTACAGATCCTCATCTGCCTGTACTGTCGGGATCGGGATCTGGATCCGGCGTTTGGGCTCTTTCTTAGGAGCGACCCTAGTCAGCGCCTCATCCATCTTAGCTCGAGGAGTGATGCTCGCGGCCAAGACTCCCAGGATCTCGTCTTCCCCTTTCGAACATTTCACAATCTTCAGTGTCCAAGGCGAGAGTAGAGCTGCCCACTGTCCCAAACGTCCTTGTAACCCGGCCGACTTGAACAGCCAGGCTAGCGTAGAGTGCCGCGTCAGGATCCGGATGGATCTTCCCACCAGCAGGTTGTAATTGAGATCCAACACGCGCAGGAGCGCGAGTATCTCCTTCTCCACCGCTCCGTAGTTCAGTTCATTCGGCTTCAGGGTCCGGCTGACGAAGGTGACTGGATGACAGATCCCTTCATGTTCTTGTACCACAGCTGCTGAGACTGCCCAGTCACTGGCATAAACTATTACCGTAGGTTGACGTTCCGGATCGAAATGACGGAGGATAGGTGTGGTTGCGATCCTGTTCCTCAGCTCTACGAATGCGTGTTGAGCTCGGATCCACCGAGGTTCCGCCTTTTCCGAACTCTGGTCCGTCGTCTCTATCCTGATTGGATCCTCTTTCCGTTGGTCCCGGGGGGATCCAGCTCCTGTGTTAGGTCTTCTTCTGGCATCTTACTACCTGGACCCCCTCGTGGATCCGATATCTCCAGGGCCAGAGCTTGTTGGATTTTGATTCGGACAGCTGGAGTGGTCATCGCAGCAAACTCTACCTCTCTCAATTCATACAATACCGCGGCAAACAGTGCGTAATCCTCGATGAACCGACTGTAGTAGTTAAAACTGCCCAAGAAGGATGCATCGCCCGTAACGACTGCGGG
>NW_003306954.1:0-3966 GCF_000142945.1 Phytophthora infestans T30-4
TGTTGTTGATGCTTTCGAGGAATAGAATGACGCCGATGGCGACCATCAAAGAAACAAAAAAGCTGATTAGCAGATTCATCATCACGCCCCCGTTGGCAGGACCAGGAGTATGCTCCGTATCCGCCGGGGTCAGCAGCTTGACGTTATTCAAATTCATGAGCGTCGGAACGGCGTTGATGAAAGTCGCGGACACCGCGTTGACTTTATATTTATCATTAAATTGTTTTGCCGATTATTAAATACTTTTTTACTAATATAGTATATGGAAATGATACCGGTACGTTCATTGAACGAGCAATCGGAAAACTCGAAGACTCGGGCAGCACAACGAAATTAGTATTACAGTAGGGTATTGCTTATCTTCGTCGGCGAAGACAAGAAAAAGTTACAAATCACTCTTAGTGCAACATTCGAACAGCCTAAAAATCCCTTGCGAGCAGCCCAGGGCACTGAATAGCTAAAAACAGCGATAGCGCGAAGAAAAGTGGAGGGCGATGCAGATGTCGAGTGGAACGGGGCTACACGCAAGTGGCTACACATAGCCACTTGGTTACGAAAGAGGTTTTCCACATTGGTGTGATATACACCAATAAATACATTTGGCACTGCATGCATTCAAGGGCCTTCATTGGTTAAGAGTCAATATCTCCAACCAATAAGAATAATATGATTCTTTCAACCGTTCGCTGATAAATACCATTCATTTAGAATATTAGATTATGAGGAAAACCCAAAAAAAAACAAAGAAACAGTTGTTTCTTTACCAGAAATCGGCTTTGCTTTTCAATTTAAATAAATCTATATTTTCGGGTAGAAGCTCTGAAATTTATCATCGTTTTTTTTCGTTTTCAATGTTAGCGATTTCCTACCCCACGAGGTAGATAAAATAGATTAACGTTGTGAAAATTGGGATTTCCTGTAGTGATGCATCTGCTGTGCCTGATTCGCAGCCGCAGCGTCTGCCTTGCTGAATCAGCCCTTCCGTCTTACTACAGCAGAGAGTTGGAATTTCTAGCAAGGAACATAATAAAATCCAGATTAGCCAAAATAGGTCCCAGTGTGGATATATTGAGATGCTCCAATACTTAACGCCAGTGGAGCTATAGAGGGCCCAAGGAGGAGTATTGCTTCGTAATAGCCCCATAGCCCTCAGATAGTTCCAGAAATTACAGCTCTGTAGTAATCGCTAACAGGTACATGTTGCAATACAGTGCGCGCCGTGTGCGCACCCCTAGTTTTGGGCTAATTTCCCAACAAAGGCAGTTTTAGCTATGAAACTGGTCGGTGCAAGCTACTGAAGTAATATATTTTGGACGACTTGCGCCAGGGACAAACGTCTGTGCCCATACATATTTTGCTTTTAGCTTTCTATTGAGTTCGGGCCCTGTTCCGCAGGTTCAAATTCCAGTGAGTTTGAGCCATTCCAGCGGATCGGTCAAAACTTTGCATGTTCCGAATGCCTCACCGTTTCTTCGAGCAATAGTCACGAGGTAATTCTGCCACACCATCGATTCAATTTCATCTTAAAGTTTCTTCACATCGCTGTCGTCCGTTCCGTCTGTCTCTGTGCCCCCTGCGTCTTCTAGTTCGCCGTTTGCGCTGTCTGATTCTTGGGGGGGGGTCTGAGTCTGCACATTCATCACCACGGCTACGAATGAAGTTGTAAATTGCGAACGCGGCATGTATTAGACCTATCTGCTACGCAATCGCATATGATGTCACGTGTAGCAGAGTAGGAAACTTGAATTTGATATCTCCGTACGTTCCGCCAATAACGTTTCTCAGCGATGAATGACGTATGTTGTGAATTCAAGGACATGTTCACGGACGAAGTCCCGGTCCACCAGTGTTTCAGATTCGTAAAGCTATTAGCAACTTAACCGAACGCGGCAACCATGTTTTATGGGATGGGCGACGAAAGCCGCCGATATATGGTAGAGCAGTACCTGCTGACGGACAGTTCAGATTCAGACTGAATCTGAGGTCTCTTCTAAGTCCCTCGCTCAAACTATTGCTCATCTCTTTTTCTAATTAACTTTATATCCTTTTAAATCTCACATAATGCTTAAAAGAGTTTCATTACGCTGCAAAGTATTTTTAAATCTGGGATTCCAGAATTGTTCGTACACATTCCATAGTAAAATAGAGGTATTTAAGCGCGAGCGCGTCGATACAGGAAACATTAAATACTGAGTCCATTCGAAACTAGGTAATCGTTAAGCCTTTTTTTTTGAATTTTTGCTAGGACCTTTACAAAAGAGCCATCATTTTTTCAAATCTAATCGGGAACGGAGAAAATAGCCAAAACGCAAAAAATCGATGGCGGGGATAATTGATGGCACAGCGCGCGGGTAACGCACTGTACGAGCCTTCTTAGAAGCAGCCGACACAGGAGCGCATGCGGGTAACAATGGAGAAGTGGTGTAGAACAAAGCTGACCCAGAGAAGTGGAAAAGACGCATACAAGGCGCGCAAAATGACCTTGGAGGCCGAGAACCAAGTTTCAAATCGTGGCAACCCCGAGCTTTAGATACCCTTTTCAAGTGGCCCTAGGGCTTGTTGGGCGGTCGGAAAACATCTAATTGCTTCTCCTTCGCTTCTACTTCATAAAGTACCAAACATATATTTTGACCAAGCCTTGCCAGCTCAAAGAGATATTTTTTAAATCGACCATAAATTTTGTTCTATCTAAGGTTTTGGAAGCTCAATTGTAAAGCTCAGACGCTCAGCTTTATGATGGTGTGCGTAACTCCATTTTGAGGTTTAATAGTTAGCGATCATTTTGATTCGAATGGACTCAGTACAAAGTTTGTACCACTCTGGCCCACTTAAGAATCGATTGATTGGTTTTAATTTTTTTTGTTTGGGAGCTGTCATACTTCAAAATAATTCTAAGATTATCCTGTTTCGCGGGACATAATTGGCTGTCAATAACAGCTGATATTGTGAATGCAAATATTTTGGGTAGCATTAGCTTTTTTTTTATCGCAGCATCTATAGTTTTCAACGGTATTGATCGAACTGGGTATCCATTTATTCCGGAGACACTTTCCTACACGTTCATATAAGCCATATATGTCTAGCGAACTTTGACTGGTCCAAATAAAGAGGTTTCTCGGACTAATTTCGATGCCACATGAAAAGCCCAAAACGCTTGACCAATCATATGATATAGACCAGTGTTTTGTCCAATTAAAAGCCCAAATGTAGACCACATTAAAATGAGGTTAAACTGAGCCGTCGACTCTTAAGTGGGCCCGAGTAGTATACTTTTCTTAACACAAGCATGGATGTCCTTTGCCATCATGGTATTTTCTGACTGTATTTAGGTATTATTTTTGCTGTTGATATAAATATTCGGGTAATTGTTCTTACGGAAATTTAAACATCTGCCGTACCCCCTTAACATCTAAAATTTTCAGAGAACAATTTTTTCGACATATTTCCCCCGAAAAACTACGCTTATATTTTAATTTTTTCTGGTGGACCTACAAACAAAAAGATGAAGCAATGCAATACCAGACCAATTGCGAGTTTGGTGAATTTATACAGGCTGTGCACAGCAGCACACTTGGTGCTATTTTGCCGCTATTACACACTTAATACTAACGTAGAATACCGACTAGTGCACGGTAAGGTATTAGAGCGCCCTATGAATCGAAAAACCCTCTTTTAGAATCCTCTATAGCAATAGAGCTGCTTATCAGAGGAAAACCTGGGTTTTGTCAACGAGAAGTACCTGCGCCAGGGCTGACTAATCTTGGAATGTGATCAAATGGACATCGAGACGGCTTTCCTGAACGGTGTGCTAGAAGAAGAAGTGTACATGCAACTCCCACAAGGGCTAAAAGTTGCCGGTCAAGAAGGTCTGGTGTGCCGTCTACTCAAAACCCTATATGGCCTCAAGCAGGCACCCCGAGCGTGGCACAAGGCGTTAGTGCAGTACCTCACCACTGCTGGATTTGA
>NW_003306955.1:0-3971 GCF_000142945.1 Phytophthora infestans T30-4
GACCACGAGTATTTATAACACCTTTTAGATTTGTTCGCGCTAGTAGCTTGTTCTTATTCTTACTCGTTGACCTATATAAGTAGTTTACAAGGTTCAGTCTGTCCCGGTGCAAGGGCAGAACTGGGGCTTCAGGTCCGCCCGAACGATCGTTTGCTATCCTAGCAGGCGTGTTGTTGTGGGAACGTCCTAACTACACTTGTAGCTAGCGCTCACGTGGGAATTCCAACACCACAACTGGTGCCGCAACACGGGAACAGATTGTGCCCATTGTGAACTGTTTGTATGGCCTTCCAGTTTACGAGCTACCAAGAGAAGAAGAACAAGAAAAAGACAAGAAACATGACGGTACCAGTTACGCCTGCCAAGTCTGGCGGGGCTCGCAACGAGAGTTCAAGCCCGGCTGCGCGCTTTGCAGCCGCCACCGAGCTTTCAGTGAGCTTCGACGACGAAGCGGACATCGGTCCTGACGCCCACGATGATGAAGATTACGAAGATAAAACGCCGGCTCCAGAGCCAGGCGCAGCGACGCCGGAGACGGCCACGCTATCATCGGGGCTGAGCGGGGCGACCAAGTCCCTTTCGAGGAACCTCGCCGACGAGCTCGATGATGTTGCGGGACCGGAACCGGCCTATGATGATTATGACGATGGGACCGAGGGTTTTAAACCTTCGGTGGCGAGTGCAAAGCATTCAGCACTGCTGAAAGCACCTCGCCCACCTATTAACGGTGATACACCAGCCGCCAAGCGCGTTTTCGACCGCGTACAAGCGCTGATGCAGAATGATGAGTGGATGCAGCTGTTCAAGCCCATCCCCAAGAAAAGGCCGACTGGCCTGCGCTTGCGCAGGAACTTCAATACCCAGTCAACTCGGTTTCGACTACTCAAGTTGCCGAGGATTCAGTTTCGCTACTGTTGTCGCTGGGGTTCGAGAACGAGACGTACCCATCAACGATGTCGCTCCAGGCTTGGAGTCCACATGAAGCCGGAGCTGCTCTCCAGAAATGGAAGAAGAAGCTTCGGAAGGCGTTTGGCGCCGTTGGCATCAATGCCGGAAAGCAGCCTGTGAGTCGACCGATGATTCAAGATAAAGATCCGTCCAAGATTCCACTGCCGTCGACGCCCCAACGACTCGTCCGTACTCCACCGACCAAGCGTGGAGATGAGCGTGGTGCCTTTGGCACTACCGAAGCTTCACCGTACTTTCAAGACTCGCACATGGTTACCCTACGTTCGGAGAGCCATATGCAACGTATTTACGCAAGTAACGAGGGTTCGTTCGGTCGCCGAGGCGGTGCGCGAGCTCCCAAAGGTGGTGCCGGACGTCGTCAAGTCGACAGCGATGGTTCGTCCAGTGACGACGACATTTTGGTGCGTACATTCGACGAGGAAGATCCTCAACTCGAGTTGATGCGTCAGATGAATGAGCCAGCGACGCTGAACGACGTGGACCCAACACCGAGGATTGAAATGGCTTCGCACCGACCGCTGGATCGCATCACGCCGTTCTCAGGCTCTCGCAACAAGAGCGAGAACTGTATGCAGTGGCTCCGTGGGTTCGTCGATGAAATGACTGGAACCCACACAGATGCCGAAAAATGGTGCATTCCATTTGAGCTAAGTCTTCGGGACGGAGCCATTCATTGGTTCCGTCAACTTCCGAAGAAGACGAAGCGCAAGTGGAAGCTGCTGAGCGATGCGTTCATCCGCTACTACTGCTCGCAGTTCACGCAGACGGCAATGTCCCGTTACTACTTTGCAAATTGGGAATGTAACGAACATCTGTAGGACTACATAAACAGGCTTAATGGCTGCGCTCGGATCGTTCGTCTATTCATCGAGAAGAGTGGTCGCGACGCGAAAGAACACGTACAGCAGTTCCTGGCAACATGGGACGATGACAAGCTAGCGGAGAGTCTCTACCACGCTCGAGTCGCCGACATTCACGAGCTCGAAGAGATCATCGAAGATGTTCTCAAGGGCAAGGAGAGAATGGCCAAGCGTGACAGTGAGTACCGATACTCCAAGATTCGTGATCCGCGACGCGACGATGGGTACGCCCGCAACAACCGGCGTGATGACCGTCGCCGCGATGACAATCGAAACAAACCGAGAGTGACGCTCATTGAAGCCACGGTGGATGACCTTCTAGCTGAATTGGAAGGTCGTGAAGCTGCTCAGGGAGGCAACGAGTATTCAAACGAAGATCCGAACGCTTACGACGATGTCCAAGATGAGTACAACGACTTTCAGCCTGATAATACGGACGGTGATTTCTCATTGGATGAAAACGACCGATACCTCGCCGCTGCTAACGAAAATGAGCGCCGTGCAGCTGCTGAAGGCACCTACGCACGTTCAGACAACCGTCAACCACGTGGAAACATGCCTGATCGCGATAATGGCTTCAATCAAGATCGCCGAGATGGTGACCGTGGGCTCAATCAGGACCAACGCGGTCAACGTGACTTCAACCGCGACGAACGACGCCCACAGTACGGACCATGCGCGGTGTGCGGTGGCATGAGTCACTCCGCCCACTACTGTAACAAGCGATGCAAGTTCTGCAAGCAGCTCCACGATGCTGGACAATGCGAACTTTTCCGCAACTTCCAAGACCTTGCCAAATTCGTGCGCACTAAAGGCACGAAGGAGGAACTCCCGCCAGAGCTCAAGGCCGTTGTTCAAGAACGTCATTTAAACTAGGCAGCCCGCCAACTACAACTGGGTTGGTCCCTATCGGGCTGCACAGTTAACCGAGCCTTCAATGGAAGCAGAGTGTATCTTTGCTTTCATGGGGCAGAGTGAATGGCCTGATCATTACGTAACAAGTGTGAACGCGACGGAAAATGAAAAGGAGAGGAGTAGAATCCTCAGTGGAGGTGTTGGAGAGAGAGTGGAGTGTGCTGATGCTGATGAGGGCACCAGCGAGGATTCGCTCGGCTTGGTTTCGAGTGCAGCGCGAGACGAGCCCAAGGGTCACTCCAAGATGATGAAGTTGAACCCTGGCGAGAGACAGGGGTGGTGGTCGGCCAAGAAATTCGACCGACGGATCAGAATGAGAGCTCTGGTGCAAGGCGCTGTGAACGACCAGCGAACGAGGATCCTCCTCGACATGCCGCTTGGAGTGCTCACCGCGGTGAGCGGGAAGCCGCTCTCTCGCATCAGGATTTGGTAGTATCCGTCTACCAAATCCAGCGCACTGTACAGTACGCTCCCGGTCATGTTGTTCAACAACACATCCTTTCGTGGGATTGGTGTTTGGGCCGGCACCGTTGCGTTGTTCCGCTTGTTATAAGCGTGATCCAGACGCCACTTTCCGTTCAGCTTCCGAACGCAGAAAGTCGACGTCAAGTGCGGGGATTTCGACTCCCGCACCATGCCTGCCTTCGCTTTCGCGGCGAAGAAGGCATGAATGACCTCTTACTGTTCGCGCGGGAGAGGCCATTGCCTCGTGACACAATACTTTGTGCCGGGCACGAGATCAATCTCGTGCCGTACGCCTCGATCATGTGAGGGCTGGGTCGGTGGGTGTTTGTTTACCACGTCCGCATACTCCGTCACCCAAGGATACACCGGATCCTTGGGGTTCTTAATGATCTCAGAGGCCAAGCGCACTTGACGCTGTTTGTTTAGGTCTTCCAGGACGTTCTCGTCCAAGACAGAGGAGGCGTTCAGCTCCTCCCGAGTGGTCTCAGGTCTCATAAGCACCATCTCAGCTATCTCTCCAGCCTTGAGGTTGGCCAGGAAAGACTCGACCGTCATTTCCTCGAGGTTTAGTATCTTTGCAACCTCTGGCAACGGTTCCAAGTGGACACCAGATGCCTTGACGGGTAAATCGAACGCGCGGCGGAGCTGCTGGAGCGGCAAGACCAGCTGTGACTTGAGGAGAGTTGAGCAGCTCGATTAGCGGGACGTCGGGAGAAAGCGTGGAGCTGCGAAGCCTGCTTGTTCTGGGAGGTTGCTGACGAG